>NW_012134636.1:835876-837680 GCF_000956105.1 Propithecus coquereli | reverse complement strand
TTGATATACCCTCTGGGTGACAGTTTGGCCAACAGAGGACCGAAAGGATTCAAACTTAATTCTGGTTCAGCCACCTGACTTCTCTTGTTGGATTGACATGGTCAAAGGGGTTGGCACACTATGGCCCAAAGACCTAATCTGGGCCACCGTCTGTTTTTGTTAATAAAGTTTTACTGGAACACAGCCATACACATTTGTTTACTTATTATCTATTCACATTACTTTCATTGTCCTTTCGTGTTCCAACAGCAGAGTTGAGTGGTTGCAGCAGAGACTGGATGGCCCTCAAAGCCCAAAATATCTGGCTTTTCACAGAAAAATAGCTAGCCCCCATTCTAGATCAAAAGGATAATGACCACTTACTTGGTTGAGTATTCTGCTTGCTGAGTCCCCCTACCATGGCCTACATGGCTCAAAACTTACATAATGAGTTTATGTAAATGCCCTTCTCTCTCCTGCACCTGACCCTTCTGGGTAAAAGGATTAGATATGAATAGGAAATGATTGGAAAAAAAGTGAAATTATTATAGGTCATTAAATATGAAATGTCTGATTTTGAATCAAAGGTGTCATTTATTATATGTCAAACAAGAAGCAGTACAATTAAAGTATGCACTTAAACTATCGACACAGTTTTGCCATCTTAACGGTTGCTTGTTTGTGCCAACAGCGAAGATGCCTGGTGAGTGAGGGTGATGAAATTGCGAAAGGCGTTTCCCACAGCTTGTTGAGAATTGAATATTTTTCCTTGCAAGAAGTGGTCGAAAGCCTGGAAGAAGTGGTGGTCAGTTGGGGCAAGGTCTGCTGAATACAGCGGATGACAGAGAGTTTCCAAGTTCAGCTGCTATAGTTTGAGCAGTGTTGTATGTGCGACATGTGGTCAATGATTGTCTTGCGAGAGGATTGGCCTGTCTCTATTGACCAATCTTGGCTGCTTAATTGCAGCATTTTCATCATTTTGTCCAATTGGTTGCAGTAGACATCCACTATAATCGACTGCACAGGTTTCATGAAGCTATAGTGGATAATACCAGTGCTGGACCACCAAACAGACACCATTGGCTTTTTTTGATGACTATTTGGATTTGTACTGTGTTTCTGCACTTCATCTTTACCCAACCATTGTGCTGCACACTTGGAATTGTCAGAAAGAATCCATTTTTAATCACACGTCACAATACAGTGTAGAAATGGTTCACCTTTATGTCATGACAGCAAAGAAAGGCAAGTTTCCAGATGATTTCTCTTCTGATGCTTGTTTAATTCACGTGGAACCTATCTATCCAGCTTCTTTGCCTTGCCCATTTGTTTCAAATGGTCCAATATTGTTGGAATAGTAACGTCAAACCTTGCTGCTAATTCACATGTAGGTTGAGATGGATTCATTTCCACTACAGCTTTCAGCTCATCATTATCCACCTTGGTCTCAGGTTGCCCACATGGCTCATTTTCCATCAACATACTAATGTGTTCATTAGCCATATCCTTCCCAAACACTTCATTGATATTTTGAGCTGTCTGTGCTGCATGGGTTCCATGATGGAACTCATATTAAAAAATAACCCAAATTTTTGACTTATCCACAGTTTCACAAAATTGCTCAAAAAAAAATTTGAAAGATAATCACAATCCAAAATGTGTGTTTGAAAGACTGAGGATGTACCTTCACAATAAACATAAAACAAGAAATGTCAAAGTGAAGTGTCAGAGATATCAACTGTCAAACTTAGTACTTAAGGAAACTGGACATTTCATGCTTAATAACCTAATATAACTAACTAATGGAAGGGGCACACTGATTTGT
>NW_012134636.1:834243-835826 GCF_000956105.1 Propithecus coquereli | reverse complement strand
GAAACTAGTGCTACATCTCTTCCACCACACTCTATCAATTAAAGTGAGTCACAGGACCAGCCCCAGATTCATGGGGAGGACTACCCAAAGGCAGAAAGTGTGGTTCATTGAGGGCTACCTGTGTACCAGACTCTCACAACACCCATGCAGCCACCACCCCGATTTAGATGTGGAACATTACCAGTATTCTAGGAGCCTCCTTCATGCCCCCTCCAAAGGTAAACACTGTTTTCACTTCCATCACCATAGGTTAATTTTGCCTAGATTTAAACTTCATATAAATGGAATCATATAGTATGTACTCTTTGGCTTCCTTCACTGGCACAAATATTACATCTATGAGATTTTCCCATGGGTGCCTGTATCAGTAGTTTGTTGCTTTTCATTGCTGTGATTATAGCAGTGCTTCTTAAAGTGTGGTCCCTGGACCAGCAGCATTAGCATCACTTGGGAACATGTTAGAAAAGCAAATTCTTGAAACCCATCCAAGAGCTACTGAATGAGAAACTCTGAGGATGGGGCCCAGCATCTTTGTTTCCACAAGCCCCTCAGGTGGTTCTACCACATGCTAAAGTTTGAGAACCACTGGCCTCTAGTATCCCATGGTATGAATAAGTCACCATTTGTTTATCCATTCTACTGTGGATGGATTTATGTTTTGTTTAGAGTTTTGGGCTGTTATGAATAAGGCTGTCAGGAACATAATTATAGATGTTGTTTGGTGCATGTGCATTCATTTCTGTTGAGTATATTCCTAGGAGTGGTATTGTTAGATCGATGGGTATGCAGACATCCAGATACTGCCAAATATTTTTCCAAAGTGGTTGTACCCATTTAAACTCCCATCAACAGTAGTAGGTTCAGCTGTTCCATATCCTCATCAGTACTTGGTACTCTTATTAATCTTTTTAATTTTAGTCATTCTGATGGGTGTCTAGTGGTATCTCATTGTGATTTAAATTTGCATTTCTCCGATGACTGTGTTGAATATATTTTCATATGCTTGTTAACATTTTGCATATCTTACTGCGTAAAGTTTCCATACAGATCTTTTACACTCCCTTTTTATTAATTGGGTTATCTTTTTTCACCCCCTTAGTGTTTGTAGTAGTTCTTTGTGAGTCCTTTGTTGGATGATGTATGTATTGTAAGCATCTTCTTTCACTCTGTGGGTTGTCTTTTCACTCTCTTTATGGTGTATTTTTAACGGAAATTCTTAATTATCACGTACAGTCTAGCAGTTTTTTTCTTTATGGTGTCTGTTTTGTGCTGTGTAAGAAATTTTGTCTATCTCAAGATCATAAACATATTTTCGTATGTTATTTTCCCAAAGTTCTTTTGTAGTTATATTTCTGATCTATAAGTGTGATATATTTATCCATTTGTTTAGGTTCTTAAAGATTTTTTTTTGCTAATGTTTTATACTTTTCTATGTAGAGGTTATATAGTCTTATATTAGGTTTATTTCTGAATATTTGATGTTTTTGATACTTGAAAATATTTTTGTTTATTTTCTAATCACTTGTTGCTAGTATATAAAACTAATTTTATACATTGGCCCTGTATTCAGGAATTTTGATAAA
>NW_012134636.1:820642-821551 GCF_000956105.1 Propithecus coquereli | reverse complement strand
TGTCAGCGTCTACTTTAGCTGCTTTGTGGTTTTAAGCAGAATTAGCACAGAAATTCCCCTAGTATGCATGGAAATTTCCCTAACAAAGTCATCATTGATAACACTTCAGCTCTGGAAGGTTTTTAGGTCTGCTTCAACTCACTGGCTAGGATTGTTGTAGAGGATAGAATTGCCTTAGATTTCCTCTTTGTAAGCCAAGTCAGAGGCTGTGCAATTATTGTACATCCTGCTGCATCTGAATTAATACCTTGGGCAAGGTAGATAGCTCGAGATAGATTCCACATGACTTTCCAAGGTAGACACTGAAGGTTTATGGAATTTGTTCAACTATCTGGATCTGGGACCCTGGAAATCATGGTTGAGGTTGGCTTTAATTAAATGTTGTATGAGACAAATAGAATGAATTTAATCCCAACTCTGTCAGTTAATCAGAGGGCCAATGGAGTGGTGTATACATGGGGAAAATTCGCCAGAAGCCACTACGGTAGTATCTCCAAGGGGTAGATATTTTGGGGAGACAAATGTCTAAGTATTTCTTGCTTTTCTGCATGTCTTGCAAAGCAAGGCATTGACTACCCTTTGTATACATTTTCAGTCTGTCTTTTACAGATTGTTTGTATAGTAAACAGCCTTGAAAAATATAGTTTCTCCCTCTGGAATAAAGCGGAGACAAGCTTACTGCTCATTATAAAAGATTCGGGTTCTCTATCATCATGGTTTCTCTCTAAAATGCAAACCATTGCTTATGTGGGTATCATATGGCCCTCTTCATGGCACCCTGTAGGAATTCGGTGACAGCTCAAATGCTTGGAACCAGCTCAAATGCTGACTGATACTCTGGTTGCTATTCTTGTGGTAAATAGTAAATGGCCCTTCTCTAGGCAGGAGTCCTGTGTTGTCTTCTGCCAG
>NW_012134636.1:806368-818653 GCF_000956105.1 Propithecus coquereli | reverse complement strand
TATCATACTTTTTGATCGAATATCAGACATACCATGAAGGGCCATAGAGACTGAGGTAAATAGTGTTCGTGCCTGGAAATGGGTGTACTTCTTCTATCAGGCCATTAGTGTGGGGAGCAGAGCCAGGTAATGCAAGAGTTGACCTAGGCTGGAGTTTTCTAATGACTAATGTGACCTTCTGTGCATCAGTGACTTAAAGTTCCTCTAGCAGTGGGCTGCTCTTACCTCGTGCTTGGTGTTGGTGCTGATCACCAGAGGGTTTTGCTCACTGAGTTTTTCCCATTTACCTTTCAGCCATGTCTGCATGCCTGTATCATATAGGGGCGTATCTTCTCCATGTCCTTACCTCTCCCTCAGCCATTTCGTGCTCCTGCTTATTACTTGGTGCTAGGCTCATGGTGGGGGACAGCTGGGAGCACACTGTTGTCTTAGTCCAGCCTCAGTCATACTAATAGGTAGGCCTTGTGTGCCTGGGCCTCAGGAATGGGACTTTTTAGTACTCCTTCTCCTCCTTCCCGCCATACTTAGTGTCTGTATGAGATCATCAGCCCAAGATGATTTTCTGGCCCTCTAAGGAAGACGTTTTAGTTTCTTCCACTTCCCCAACAGCAATGAATCTTTGCCTGTGTTCCTGCAAGTGATTTCCTACACTTCCCCCTGAGACCTACTGCTTTTACCTCTGCCCCTTCCCCAAAGGCAGTGGATATTTGCTGCTGTCCCGTGGGCAAGCAAGTTTTCTGTTCTTCCCTTAGCAATTGAAAAGCTTTTGCTTCACAAGAGAGAGGCATGCAGGGAAGCATGTAGGACTTTTTGCCTGTCCCCAGCAGCCACCAAAGTGGACTCTGTGCGTTCTCCTGCCCTGCTCCCCGTCTGTCTCACGAGCACCTGGTATGGAAAAGAGCTTGCAAGCGCACATGCACCATCCTTGTGTCAGGGGCCTGCAATGCTAGCCTGCACTTACGGATTCAGGAAGTTTTAGCTGATTTCGTCTTACCTGGTTGTCGAGCAGCCAGCTGTTTCTCCAACACTCTGCTAAAAGGGAGAGAATTTGTGTGACCCATCTCTCTTTGAAGGGGCTTATTTTTCTTTAGAACTTTGTTTTCTTGGTTACCTTACAACCTCATTTATCTGTCAGCATCAAGAAGAGTTAAGATTTTTTTAGACTATCTGGCTTTTTCTTGTTGTTAATATGGGAACGACTTTTTTTTTTAAGCTTTCTACATGTTAAGCAGAAGCATAAACCCACTAGATTTTGATTCAGAAGAGAGGGGTTCACTTCCTGGCTCTCTCACTATCTGTGATCTTTGCTAGTTCACTGTTTTCTCATTTATGAAGTGGGAAGAATAGTAATAGCAATAATAATAATAATCATAATCATAGATTTGTTAATAGAATAGAGGGCTGTTTGGAGGTTTTAATGAAATAATGCATGCGAAAGCACTCTTAAACTAGAAACTGCTGTAGAATAATGATTGTTACTTTCTAAGGTGCTATTTCTTTTTTTTTTTCTGTTTTCAGAAATGATCTTCAAGACACAGAAATAAATCCAAGACAGAATCGCCGCACGAGAGAGGCCGAAAGTGCTGAGATTGAACCAAGAAATAAGCGTAATAGGAATTAGTGTGAGCTTTTACTGACTTTCTTAATGCAGTCAGAATATGGCACTTTTCATTGCCATAGATAGAGTTCATATTTATAAATGCCCAAGGAAAGATGTTAAATTGTAAATATTATGGTTTGCTTATTTTCATTCTTTTCTGCCTTTCCGGGGAAGAAAAAAGTTACAAAATATCCTCACTTGATTGGTTGCCTCCTGCCTCTAAAACATCTCTGCCTAAAAATACTGACATTGACATCCACATGTTCACCAGCTTGCACAGTGGGCAGACCCTTTAGCAGAGGGTTTGATTTGGTTTGATTTCTAAATGTCAGAATGTCCTTAAGCCAGTCTCCTTCTCTTCCATGGAGAACACAACTTCAGAAAAAATTCTTTCTTAACCTCTTTACCACAAGAAGCAGTTGAGGATTTAAGAGTATATGTATGTTTGGAAAGGCAGGATGTCATAATTCACATCCTTGGTGTGTGTAAGTACTGATGCCAGGCTACCCACATGCCTGTATTACCCCAGTACCATGGTGAGTGTTGCCAGAATTTAATGTAGCAGTTTGTTAGAACTCTGTTTACACCTTACTTGGGGTAGGATGTTATATCATAATTTAAATTCACAATAGTCACAATAACTTTGAAACATTGGGCATATTCTTCTGAAATAGCACTTAAAAGTGATTACTGTTATTGTTTCTTTTCATTTGGTCCATCAAATCTTTAACACTTTGAACCCCAGCTATTAAACAAAAAGTATGCAATAAATGGATTTTGTAAATGAAGAGATTCCCTATCAATTTTTAAATAATGTCCTTAAAACAATATCCTGTGAATAGTTGAGTACTGGCTAGAAATCATTGGAGTGGGTTGGTCAGAAATCACTGTGCAAAACATCCACCAGTTGCCAGTTCCTTCCAGAGTTCCTAATGCCTCTCTTTGGCATTTCAGAGCCAGCCTCCCACCCCACCCAACACAAACACATCAGCTTTCAAATAATGTGACAGCAAATGAGGCAATGTTAAGACAACAAGTTGATGAATGTGCCAGGTTCGACATTTGTGACTTCTCCTTTCCAAAGAATGTCTCCGTTGAGTTTGGCTTTTTGGTTTGCTTTGGGGTTTCTGATAATGTGTGGAGTCTCATTATGGCTGAGAGTTTAGTGTTTTCACCTGAAATCTGGCTGTTTGTTTTCTTTATGAGCTCCCTGAGCTTCAAATGGCTGTAGAAGAATTTATCATAATCCTTTCATCTTCTTAAAATCATGAGTGGTGCATTAAGGAAACTAAAAGCAGCACCACTCACCAAATCTGTCAGTGGATCTAATGTGAGATAAGTGAGCAATATCAAACAAAATAGAGGTTAACATTGATGTGATATCTATGTCACTGAGTTGCCAGAAATTATACTAAAAGGAAAACTGCTTGTTTCACTAAAAATTACACAGTCTGCTATAAATTAAATTGGAAGTAATTACTACTTTAATTGCAGCAAAAGGAGTTTGCAAGAGAGTGCTGAGACCTAAGACAGGAAATCAGGCACATGAATTCATTCAGTAAATATTTGTTCATCTATTTAATTACATATCAGTCACTGTGCTGGACAGTGGAAATATAAAGGTCATCGAAGGTCATCTAACACAGTGGTTCCCAGTGGGGCAGGCAGAACGATTTTGCCCCTGAGGAGACATTTGGCACTGTGCAGAGACATTTTTAGCTGTTATAACTGGAGATGGGGGTTGGGGAGGGGCGCCAATATCTATGGGTGGAGGCTTGGGATGCAGCTAAAAACATCCTACAATGCACAGGTCAACCCCCATGTATTAGTTTACTAGGGCTACCATTACAAAATACCACAGATGGGGTGGCTTAAACAGCAGAAATTAATTTTTTCACAATTTTGGAGGCTAGAAGTCCAAAATTATTAGGGTTTCTCCTGGGGCATCTCTCCTTGGCTTGCAGACAACCACCTTCTCACTGTGTCCTTGCATGGTGTTTCTTCTGTGGGCACATGTCTGTGTCCTAATCCCTTCTTACAAAGACACCGGTCATACTGGATCAGGGCCCACCCATATGACCTCATTTTACCTTATTTACCTATTTAAAGACCCTATCTGTAAATACAGTCACATTCAGAGTTACTGGGAATTAGGACTTCTAATATATGCATTTGTGAGAAGGGCACAATTTAGCTCATAACACCCCCACAATAAAGAATTAACCAGTCTAAAATGTCCATGGTGCCAAGATTGAGAAATCCCAATGTAAAGGAATTCCCAAGTCTACCTGAAGAATGAGGCCTAAAGAGCATTTTTTTGAGCTCTATATGTTAGCACTTAGCATACATTTAATATTCACACATTTAAAGAAGGACATTTTTATATCCATTTGACAAAGATAAAGGAACTCAGGGTAAGTGTTAGATCCAGAATTGAAACCGATAAGCTTCTGATTCTGAAATTCACCTTTTAGTGAAAATCCAGTCCTCACCAAACTTAATCATTCACTGGTTATTAATTCTTTCCACGTCCTAACTCATCCCCCAGGGTATAACAACTCCCACCAGTTATGTCAGCTCGTAATGGCATTGGTGCTTATGCCTTGGGTGGATGTGTGTGAGCTGCTGTGTGTGATTTAAAAAAGGACATCCAGATGGTTCTGATGTGTCAGGCTGTCCTTTGATCCTCTACTCCCATCTTTCTTCTTTCTACCCCACATTGAGGATCACTGGTCTAGTTGAAAAAAGAATGCATATGCATAAGACCCTGTGAATAATATAGGGGGATATGCCTTTAAAAATGAAATCACATGGTAAAGATCCATATGTAGACAAGACAGTGAGAGAAGGGTCTGTGAAGGATTTTTTTCATATTCCCTTTTCCCTGTAGAATGAGAAGAAAGCACTATCTAGACCACTGCACTAATACAGTTACTGTGGTTGAACACTAAATTTGACTGTGAGTTCCCTTAGAACCAGGGAAAACCAGAAACAGGAGATTTGAAACTTCTTAGCATCTGATAAAAGAAAGTAGCAGTTCTTCAAATGAGAAACACTTGTTCCATTATATGCTTTTTATTATAAAAATAATTGTGAACACTAGAGGGAAAAAACACAACCATTGAATTTATTACCATTTCGATAATACTTCTTTGGTTTGTAGTCTAAGTGTTTTTCAGATGTCCTTAAGAATAAACCATCAGATGTCCTTAAGAATAACCATCTGAGGCTATAAACAAGTCACATTAGCATTAACACCCATATTACTGGCTTTGTATTCCTCATCTACACTTATACCTTATAGGGAGTGTTTCCGCATGCCCTTCCCTGAAATTTCTGGGTACCCCCAGGCATTGAACTATTCAGAATACGGACACAAGCCCATGCCTGAATATGTTGCTGCTCTCTTGACAGACTCTGGCTGGGCATCTGCCCCCGTCACCAGCACTCTGTGACACGCACCAGGGCTGGTCCTGCCTTGTCTAGGACACCATCCCCATGCAGTCCCAAGATGCAGACCTGCAAGGTGCTCAGGCAGCCCTGCTTTCCTGCCCATTTCTCTTGGCCTTGCTGTGTTCCACGTGGAAATGATGAGAGAGTGCTCTCCTAGTTTGATAGTGTACCATCACCCAGACCCACAGCATCCCTCATAAGAAAAATGTGCTTCCTCTCTCTTCCCCTCTCCCTCTTTCTCCTTTCCCCTTGCTTCTTCCCCTTTCCTCTTGCCTTTCATTTCCTCCCTCTCTCATCTTCCCTCCCTCAACTATTAGGACTGTATATCATGTAGTACACAAAACAAAGACTCTGCCCCAATAGAACTTGTAGACCAGAAGGGGAGACAAACATTAATCAACTAATTACACAAATGAATTTACAATTGTGATGAGTGCAACAAAAGAGAAGTATGTGGCACTGTGAAAGCATGCAATAGAGGGATTTTGGTTTTGCCTATAAATTCACTGTGGGAAGCTTGAAAATCAGTCCAAGGAGACAGTGTTAATCACCATGTTCTTTCCTTGTCCCTTGTGTCTCCCACAATTTATATGTTCAAACTTGATGGCCAATGTGATAGTATTTAGAGGTGGGAACTTTAGGAAGTGATTAAGTCATAAAAGAGCTTGAGGGAGTGGGTTGGTTCCCTTCCACCACGTGAGCACACAGCCTTCACCTCCTCTGGAGGATGCAGCACCAAGGTGCCATCTTGGAAGCAGAGAGTAGCCTTCACCAGACACTGAACCTGCTGGTGCCATGGTCTTGGACTTCTCAGCCTCCAAAACTATGAGAGATAAATCTCTATTGTTTATAAATTACCCAGCCTGTGGTACTTTGTTATAGCAGCACAAATGGACTAAGACTTAGGAACTCATGCATATACTTCTGACTCCTTTGGTTCCAAAATACAAAATATTAGAATACTTGTGGAGGTCAACTCATGCAAATAGGTGCTTATGTGTCTGCTAATTTCCCAATAATGTCAGAGAAGCTGGACAAGTCAGAATTTCATATGACTTATCCAGGACCACCTCCATATATGTATATACACACAGTGCTTTTGTAACAAAAAAATTCCACAGTGCATTATCAATTCTCTTTAATGATTACATAATAATCCATCTGAATCATGTACCACATTTTGCCCATTCTCCTATTCTTGGACATTTATGTTACTTCCAGTTTTTTCCAGTTATATAATTTTGAAGTGGGCATCATGGTGCATATAGTTTTTCCTATATATATATTACTTCATTAGGTTCCCCAAAATGGAATTATTGGGACATTAGCTTTTTAATAAAATATATTGCCAGGTTTTCAAAACAGAGGACACCAAAATATTAAATTCTAAAGGAATTTTTTTGTGGGTTTAAAAATAATGGATATTGATCATATTGGAGCTCTTCAGTGGGAATTTCACAGCAAGTACAAAGCTTTCATATAGCTACTTCCGTTAACTATCAAAGCTTAGGGTCCAGAATTGAAGGGGACTAAGAAAAGACAACTCTATGGAGTTATAAGCAAACAAAGACCAAAAACACTTTTGGTGTTCTAACGTGATAGTACAGGTTGAATATCCCTGATTCAAAAATCTGAAATCCAAACTGGGCGTGGTGGCTCACGCCTGTAATCCCAGCACTTTGGAAAGCTGAGGTGGGAGGATCACTTTAGGCTAGGAGTTCAAGGCCAGCCTGGGCCATACAGTGAGACCCCATCTCTAAAAATTAAAAAAAAGGAAGAAAAATCTTAAATCCAAAATGCTCCAAAGCCTGAAACTTTTTTTGAGTGCTGACATGACAGTCAAAAGAAGTGTACATAGGAGCATTTTGTATTTCATATTTTTGGGTTAGGGATGCTCAGCTGGTAAGTATAATGCAAATATTCTAAAACAAACAAACAAACAAAAAAAAAAAATCCAAAAATCTGAAACACCTGTGGTCCCAGGCATTTCAGATAAGGGATACTGAACCTGTATTTGTATTTAAGATCTCCAAGGGGAATGGCTAGAGGACACTTTTATAGTGTTTCATACCCAGGCTTTGGATAGCAGCTTGATACATTTTCTGGCAAGATTCTAGAGATGTTATTATTCTAATGCTATCCAAAGAAGCTATCTGGTTTGGGTGTCAGATGAATAGGCAGCAAGGTTGACATTCTATTATGAATGTCTTTTCTTGAGTGAGGGCCAAGTGGTTAGCAAGCAGGGAATTTTTTTGGTCCCTATATTACAGTTTTGGAACTACACAAGCCCACAGCGCACGATTGAAACCCCAGGATTCCACATGGCATTGTTTATTTCCATTTGGATCACATAAGAACTGCATCACAATTTTAAAATAATGTTATCTTTTGTGTAACATCTGATTTTGAGCTACCCTGACTTTTCCATGCCTACTAGCAGTCTTCACTGCAAAATGCACTTCTAGGTAACCTTAAATTTATTATTGAATGGAACTACTTTAATATTAGCTATTTGAATTCTGAAGAATATTTTCTGAAAACATTTTATTTTGACAACATAAATATAAATTTCCAAAAGCATAACATCTACGCAGAGCAATTTGTTTTCTATTTTCAATACATGGCATTGAGTTACTTAGATTAAAAACTTAAGAGGGTGGAGCTAAGATAGAACCTATGGTAGCATAACTTAAGGCTGAAATCCGATCTGTCAAGAGACTATTCATACCCAACTTGTCACAGTTTTATAGAAATGCAGACTTTCTTAAGGCATATCTGTCTTGATCTGTTTCAAGATCCTACAGTTGTTGAGACTATTGCTGGTTTCTATCCAGAAGTGGAAAATAGATGAATAGATTTTGGTAAAAGTCATAACCCTGTTCAGGACTGGCTTTTGTTTTTGTTTTTCTTGCAAAGCAAAATAATATAGTAGTGGTGAATTGTGAGATAGTTCTGTTTAAACCAGCTTAGCTTGTTCTTCATGTAAGATACTATATTGAGAGATCACAGCTTCTCCTTGTTGAATTTGATGGGCAGAAGTACTTACTAAAGGATGCTCTTTAGGAAGAATGAAATGGACCACAGAAGAAAGGAGTGGGATACAAAAGGCAGTTGTGAGCAAAGAAATTAGTAAACCCATTGGCAAGTTTTAAGTTAATATAGACTGGGGGAAAATGTAGTTAAAACAAGGTGGAAATAAAATATTAGACAGCCATGTGGGACATGGGAGAGGGAGATCAGAATATCAACACCTTCTGAAACCCTTGGTATTGGTGTTGTTTGGGAGGCATCGATGTACTTTACACTCGAAGTCATGGATCCATTTTAAAGTTTTAAGGACAGCCCTTAAAGAACAACCAAGTGTTTCCCTAGCCAGAAAACGGGCTTCAGGAAAACCTGATAAAACCATTACGAGGCAGAAAAGGTTAGAAAAACAACTTAGGAAAAGCACAGTGAATAGAAAATACAAAATAAGATGGTCCTATAGCCCCAAATATATCAATAATCACTATATATATAAATAATTCAACTCTTAATAATAGCTAACGTTTAGTAAATGTGTAGTATGTACCAGGGCCAAGGACTTTGTCAGTGTTAACTCATTCAGGTATCGCAGCAACCCTATGTTTTATAGATAAGGAAGCTAGGACACAAGACATAATTCAACAATAATGGGTGACAGTTTCTCAGATTAGATTTCAGAAAATGAGCAGTCTGGCTTTATGCAGCTTACAAGAAACATGGAAAGCACACAGATAGCAAAAAGGTAAGGACAAGATACCAGACAAAGCTAATTAAGTGTAGCAATGATTATAACAAATGAGCCATATGTATTATTTTCATTTCATTGTGAATTAGTGAGCACTTGTTATGAGAGATTGGGAATTGGATTAGTTTTTAAGAAGGGATTTAAGAAGTTTTTAAGAAGGAACTGTGGTTTGCATTAGCAGAAAGAAGTAGAGAGAATGCCAGAGACATAAAATGGTCATGGCTTCCTGCCGTACTGGGGGCAGTGAGGCAAAGGACGGCTGTCCCTGGGCAGAGCTAGAGTCCAGCCATGCGGGAACGGGGTGTGGGGTTCTGCCACCTCCCCTTGTTTCCTTTTCTTTCCTCTCACTGTGCTCCTTTCCCTGCAGGAACACCACACCAAGTGCTGTACTTCGGTTGCCAAAGCACCTCCTCTAGTGTGCCATCTCTCACCCCATTTTCATCAAAATCCCCCTCAGTAAAGGGAAAACAGTGCCATTAAATGAATATTCGTTAATGAATACGGTGTTTGGGTGTGATGATAAAAGATGTACCAGAAAGCAGCATTCCCTGCCCACAGCCTCCTGTCTGACTAATACAATTCTAGGAGTGGGTCACTTTCCCTCCCTGGGCCTCTGCTTCCTCATCAATAAAATGGGGCACTTAGCTAGAATCTAGAATGTCAGAGCTAGAGGGGACCTTAGCTGTCTTCTAGTTTGGTCCCCTCATTTAACAGGTTGGAAAACAGATTAAGTGAGAGCCTAAGACTTAGGGTGTCTTCTGGCTGTAATGTCGCAAGTGTCTGAGTCTCAGGTGGAACTTCTGGCTGAGACGGCTCTGGCATGGGGCAGAAGGGAGTGGCATTCCTTTCAGTGTGCCCTGCCTGCGAATAGGACCTGCCCTGAAAGCAGCCTGGGAAACCCAGTCCTCCAGCCTAGAGGACAGGAAGGAAGTGCTTGGATGTTTCTATGCGTTGGCTTTGAATACTACCGAGACTAGAAATCTAGGCAAATCAAGGCCCCCCAGTGATTTGGTAGCCCAGATGGCTCTGCTGACTCCTGGGGTTGAGGGCCTGGCGACCTAGCAGCAACCTCACCTAAGGCAGGTTTGCTCCCTCTCTTGTTTCTAAGGACAGACCATCTGGGCCTTAGGTATCAGGCAAGAAGCTGAGGGCGAGGGCAATTGACCAGCGTCACACTCTTCAAGCCCCCTAGCTGAGAATGGATAATCCCGGAAGGGGGTAAGAAAGAGGGGTTTGTGTCTCCAGTCCTCTATCCAGTAGATTCTTAAACCACTCACCCCCCACTCTCACTCCCAGACCACCTGATCATTGATCACTTTTTCTTTTGTAAGAGACTGGTTCTCACTATGTTGCCCAGGCTGGAGTGCAGTGGCTGTTCTCAGGTGCGATCATAGCTCACTGCAACCTCGAACTCCTGGGCTCAAGCGATTCTCCTGCCTCAGCCTCCCCAGTACCTGGGGCTACAGGTGTGCACCACCATGCCCAGCTCAATGACCACTTCTAAAAGATTCTTTCCCCATCGCACCATTGCCAACTGTTCCCCTAGTCATGCTCTTGCCTTCCTGTACTGCTGCTGAATCTCTACTTCAGGTTTCCCACTCTGCCCTCCTATTCAGATAGCTGTCCCCGTGCCAACAATTCTTTGACCACTCCCAGAGACCTTCATTCCTTTAATCTACTACTTTTCCACTGTCCATCCTCCCTGCCCCCACATAGCCTTACTTCCATGTTATCCAGTTCCGATTCCATGGCCCATCACGACCATTCCCTTGCCTCTCCACCAAATTCTCCTGGTCCTCACAATTTTCCTCCTACCTCACTAGCTGCCCTTTCTCAGTCTCCTTTGCTGGAGCCGCATTCTCTGCCTGACTTCCAGCCTTGAGTGGAGTAGTGCCCCACCGCCACGTCTTTGGTCCTCCCTTTTCTTCTCTAGCTATGTTTTCTCACTAGTTGGTTTCATCCAGTCACTCGGCTTTAAATTCTATCTTTATGCTAATGATTCTCCAAATTTTCTGTTCCTCTCCCCTGAGTTTCAGACTGGCTTACTTGCCATGTCCACTTGGCTAAGAGCATCCCAAACTTAACATGTCCGAAACAGAACTCTTGATCGCCTTCTCCTACCCACAAGCCTGCTTCTTCCTAAGTCTTCCCCATTTCTGTTCCTTATACCCTCATTTACATAGTTGCTCAGGCCAAAAACTCAAGTGATGGGTTGTTGAACAAACATTTGGGGTTTAATCAGGAAGTAACCATTTTTATCTCCTAGAAGCACTTCAAAATGTATTCTACGCCTGGATGAAAATTCCTGTGGTCCTGTGACTTTTCTGATCACTCTTAAGTAATATTAAAAAAATTGTATAGTCCAAAGGTAAAATGTCCGATCTCATGTAATAATAAATTGCTGACCTTGAACTTCATATATAGCTAAGTCTTCTCCCTACTGCAGCTAGAGCTTGCTGGAGTCTGACTTTCTGCAGCAGGTATGTGGTGCAGAGCTGATGGGCCTTGTGGACTTCTCTCGCTGCCCTGCTTCATGCTTTCACCCTTCCTTCACCATCTGGCGGTTGGGTCAAGGAGCAGAGAGAGGGGAAAGAAGAAAGGGAGCAGGGAAGCTCTTTCCTGATGGGCATTATCATTAGATGCTCACACGCTGGGCCTGGCAGGTAGTTAAAGTTGGCTCTCACAGTTCTGCAGAGGCCCACTGGGCAAGTTCTGTCATAGTGCTTATAGCTCATGAAGGCATTTTCCTCCAAGTGGCTGCTCTCCCCTCAATCTTTGTTTGTATTTTTCTGGTCCATTCCACATAGACTCTGTTGAGGATGCCATTGCTTCTCTGGGCAGTCCTCTTGAGGATTTAAAATCA
Organism: Propithecus coquereli; assembly: GCF_000956105.1. Taxonomy (NCBI): domain Eukaryota; kingdom Metazoa; phylum Chordata; class Mammalia; order Primates; family Indriidae; genus Propithecus; species Propithecus coquereli. The sequence goes on along the minus strand of NW_012134636.1, from coordinate 806,968 downwards.
CTCCAGGCCAACTTTCCTGATTAGCCCACACATATTAGGTACAGATGAAACCCTCATTCATTTTCTTCCCTAACAAACTCTGGAATACAAGTCACTCTCAACATAGTAACCCTATTTGGTTGTGGCACCAAAGCAGTCAGCCGGCTTGTCTCTTATCATTGCTGCCTGATAGAGTCTTCTGCAGTTGTGGAAGTGTTCTCTGTGCTGTCCAGTATGGTAGCCACCAGCCATTTGTGGCTACTGAGCACTTGAAATAGTGGTACCACTAAGGAACTAATTTTAAAATTTAGTTTACTCTTAACTAATTAAATACCCATATAGAGACTAAAGTTGACATTAGATCTGGATCAGCTTTAGATTTCCAGGCTGGTGAGCTGAACGTTAGTCCATCATGCCCTCCTCGCTGCAGGGAATGGCTGTTAAGCTCTCTGAGCTGCTAAGGGCCTTCTCAGGTCATTGGAAATTAAGGGGCAAGCACCTTGTACCTTTCTCTAGGAAGAGAGCAATATGGGATTCTCAATTAAATTCATTTCAAAGAAATCATAAATATATCCTTCCAATATATAACCCTTTTTATATCTTCCTGGTGGTTGAAGGATT
>NW_012134636.1:796548-806318 GCF_000956105.1 Propithecus coquereli | reverse complement strand
AATTTTAAAATTTAGTTTACTCTTAACTAATTAAATACCCATATAGAGACTAAAGTTGACATTAGATCTGGATCAGCTTTAGATTTCCAGGCTGGCGAGCTGGACGTTAGTCCATCATGCCCTCCTCGCTGCAGGGAATGGCTATTAAGCTCTCTGAGCTGCTAAGGGCCTTCTCAGGTCATTGGAAATGAAGGGGCAAGCACCTTGTACCCTTCTCTAGGAAGAGAGCAATATGGGATTCTCAGTTAAATTCATTTCAAAGAAATCATAAATATATCCTTCCAATATATAACCCTTTTTATATCTTCCTGGTGGTTGAAGGATTCATCGTGCAGCCTGTTTTTAGCTATGTCATTTTTGCAAATTCTCCTAGGTTATTTGTCTCACAATTCCCTTTGGCATCTGATATTTTCTTCCCTCAACCAAAACATTTAATATTCTGTTGCACTTGGAACTCATCTTTGTTTCTGTGAATTTGCCTACTTTCCATATTTTATATAAATGGAATCATACAGTATGTGTTTTTTTGTGACTGGCTTATTCCCCTTAGCATAATGTCTTTAAGATTCATCCACATTATAGCATATGATAGGATCTCCTTTTTTAAGGATGAATAATATTCCATTGTATGTATATACCATATTTTCTTTATCCATACACCAGTGGACATTTAGGTTACTTCTACCTCTTGGCTATTGTGAATAGTGCTGTTATAAATATGGGTGTTCAAATGTTTCTTTGAGATCCTGCTTTCAAATGTTTTGGATACATACCCAGAAGTGGGATTGCTGGGTCATGTGGTGATTCCATTTCTAATTTTTTGAGGAACCCTCATACTGTTCTTCACCATTCTACATCCTCACCTAGGTTTTTTTGATAGTGGCCATCCTAATAGGTATGAGGTGACACGTCATTCTGGTTTTGATTTGCATTTCTCTAAAGATTAATGATGTTAAACGTCTTTTTATATTGGACATTTGTATATCTTCTTTGGAGAAATGTCTTCTGAAGTCCTTTGCTCACTTTTAAATTAAGTTTGTTTGTTTTTTTATTGTTGTTTTAGAACTCTTCTTTAATCTGTCTTTACCCACCACGTCCTAGCTATCATCAAGATTTATATGAATCTTTTATCATCAGAATGTGTCCTTTATCTGTCCACTGCTTGGCTCCTCCACTGCTGCCACGTTAGTGTAAGCCGCTGTCATCTCCCAGTGAGGCTACTGTTCTAGCCTCCCGACTGGTCTCTCTCCATCCACTCTTACCCCCCAGCGGTGGATTCTTCCCACAGCAGCCGTCTTTTAGAAATGTACATCAGATATTTTTCTCCTCCTTCAAGTCCTCTAGCGACTGCCCAATATATTACAAATAAACCCAACTTCTTACTATGATCTAAGTGCCCTGGGTGGCCTGGGCTCCATCTGCCTCCCTGGCCTGTGTCCTTCCACTGTCCTGCTGTTTGCTGGGCTCCAGCCACACAGACCTTCTTACAGCTGCTGAACACACTCGGCCTGTTCCTGCTGCAGGGCCTTTACACTGACTGTTTCCTCCTGTGGAATCTTTCCTAGGTCTCTGCAGGCTGGCCGCTGCTCGTCAGTTGGGAAGCTATGTGAGTGTCACCTTCGTATCAAAGCCTTCCTGGACCTCTCTTTCTAAAATACTTCCTCTCTCCTCCAAGTCAGTATCTCTGTTTTCTTTTCTTCATAGCATACTTTGTCCAAAGTTATTTATTTGCCTGCTTGTTTGTTGTTTGTTTTCCCCTACCAGAATGTAAGCTCCGTGGCAGGAGGGACTGGGTCATGTGTACTACCATCTGCCAGGCCTAGAAGAGTGCCTGGTACTTAGTAGGCATTCAAAAACTGTGAGTTAAAAGAAAAAGAAAGTAAAAAACTATTTGTTGACTATCTTCTCTCACTGGAAGGTGAGTTCCATGAAACCAGGGACCTTGCTTGGGTGGTGCTCACCTTTGTCTTCACAGTGCTCTGAACAGCAGCTGAACATATCAGGTGATCAGTAAATGGACATGGAATGAATCCTTGCTAAGGAAGCAAAGAGATCTGGTTAATTGGATCAGGGGCCCATTGGAGAAGTTTCCTCCTTTCTTCAGTTTCTGCTCTCCTTAGCTGTCCCAGAAATTGATTCAACTGGATGAAAATAATACCAGTTATATCAACTATGTGAACTGCTTACCACTTATTCCAACTCATCATGATGCAATAACAATTTTATATATATCCTCATTTAGGTGTATGATAATCTTCATTATAAGCTTATTGGATTGCAACACTAAATGCTTGTCTATCTCTGTGAAGTTTGTTACTTTTGTAGTGTGGACACCCTTTTCCAACTAAAACATGTTGTAAGGACCTAAACTGTGGAAATAATTTTCTATTTTTATTTAATACTTACCTATAGTCTTATTTCTTTGGGCCTAAACTTAATTTAGCTTTGAACCTTTGTGTTAACCTGCATGTTAGATACACAACATCTTGAAATCCTCATTTGAAAATGACTGAGAAACTCATCCTCCTAGGTGCCTTCAAGGATTTTATTAACAGCTTTCCTTTTTATTTAACAGATTATCCTGCAGTCTCTGTCATGTTGAAATGCTCAGCACTGACATCCCTTTTCTCTGGAGGCTTTTTGACAAGAAGAGTAGAGGGTTTTTTTATGGATACAAACCTTAGCTTTTGTGAGCATATTGATTTATTCTCATCAAGGGACAGATGAGAGGTTGTCTGAAAGATTAGGGCAATTGTTACCATGAAAAAAGGTGAGGGGCTGAGATGTTTTAGCTTTCTTGATCTTAAGTTCAATCATGAAAAAAAAGGGGGCCTGAGATATTGTTTTAGCTTTCTTGATCTTAAGTTCAAGATGTCATAAAATATTGGAGCTTGAAATCAACCTTAAGCCTGCCTAGTCCAATGTCATTATTTTACTGATGAGGACACTCTGTTCAGAGAGACAAAGTGGTTCTCCTAAGGCCACAAAGCTGAGATAAAAATGAGAGTAAAAACTGAATTCCATCTGGACTTGTGAAGGGTTGATCACCAAAGTACTGACAAACTGTTAATGGCTCACTGTGTTATGTTTTTATCTGTAAAATGGGCTCACCAATTCCTGCCTTTCTACTTTCCAGAGAAAAGTCCACTAGTATTATAGTTATCATCATATTATTAAGTGTTTGTGGAATAGTGCTGGCTTTTTTACAGGTAGAGTAATAATCTCATAAAAACGCCTTTAATTAATTTATTTAAATTATAAAATATTTACTTTTTAAGTGATATTATAGTTCATTATTCATAAATCACAAAAAGTAAAATACAGTAAAATAAAATACAGTAAAAAGTTTCCCTACCATTACTGTTTTCCAGCCATTGAATTCTGGTACTTGGAGGCAACCAATTTCTTCGAATTCTTAGTGAATCTTTCTAGAGACATTTTATGTACATGCAAGAAAATATGCATTCCCCTCTTTTTTTTTTTTTTTTTACAGAAGAAGTATCACATTGTATACATTGTTCTGTACCTTGCTTTTTTCTTTTAATGCTATATCTTCTTATATATCATTTTATGAGGTTTACTCTTTGTTTTTTAGGGCTGCGTAGGATTGCACTGTATGGTTTTACAATAATGTTTGAATAGGTTCCCTGCTAAGAGATGTTTAGATTTCCAGTCGGGTGAACTTAGTGGGCCAAAGATGCTGACAGTTTGTGCCCACTTTAATGCCTTGTATATAAATACTGCTTTCAACCTTTTTTTCCCAAACAATTACTCCGTAGGCTCTGTCCTTTTGAATCAGAGGCTTAGGATCTGAAATAAGAAAAATGGGTAGTGTATCTACCTGCATAATAAAAATATGGGACAGGGAGTTTCAAGACCAGAACTTGGAAGGCTTTTCAGAAGAGAATGAGGTAAAGGTGCTTGGAAGTCTTTGGTCACCTCACACTGTCCCTGTGGGATGCCATCGTTGCTGGAGTGCCTGCTTCCTGAGCAGAGGACTGGCAAACCACGGAGAACTCCCTGCAAAGCCTCAACTGGATGGTCAAACCCTTGATCTAGGTTGTGTTAAAAATATCAGAGCAGGAATAAAATTAGTATATAAACAATAAATATTTCTTAGATGAGTGAATATATTCTTAGGTACTGTCATCTCAGAATCTTGGAATATTAGGGCTGGAAGAATCCTTTGAGACTCTCTAGTCTAACCATTTGAGAGAGTGTGACTGGTCCGGCTTTCACATCTAGTATTGGAACTATTGAACTTTGTTGCCACCACCCTGTTTATGTGGGATTGTGTGTTTGGCTGTGAGCGCCACATTTTAAGAGGGTTGTAGGTGAAAAGGGCCATATCTGGCATACGAGGAATAAATGAAGGAACCATATTTGGAACTTTAGAAAGGCGATATACATGGTAAATGTCTTCATAGCCTTATAGTAACAAAAATATTCTAAGTACTTCAAGACCTATAACTAGAGCCAGTGGATGGAAGCTACAGGGCAATAGATTCAGCTTAGTATGGAAACCTTTCTAACAGTCACAGCCATGTGAGCTGCCTGGTGAGGTAGCCGGCAGCCCAGCAGTAGGAGTGATCAAGTGGCTTCATGAGAGAGGACGTTGAGGGGCAGGCTACCCTGGGGGGAGGTCAGACAAGCTCTCTCCTCAGATTGCCACCAACTCAGATTATGTGCGTGGTTTAACATCCAAATGGAGCTTTGCCTTTAGTGTACACTTTCCTTATTAAACTTTATCAAATATATTTCTTTGCGTTCTTATTGCATATGCTCCTCAACCTACAATGGGGCTGTGTCCCAATAAACCCATCGTAAGTTGAAAATACCCTAAATCAAAAATGCATTTTAAAAAAATGCATTTAATATACCTAACCCACCAAATGTCATAGCTTAGCCTATCCTACCTTAAACGTGCTCAGAACACTTACATTAGTCTGCTGTTGGGCAAAATCATCTAATACACGTCCCATTTTATAACAAAGTGTTGAACATCTCTTGTAATATATTAAACACTGTACTGAAAGTGAAAAACAGAATGGCTGTATAGGTACTGGAAGTACAGTTTCTACGAATGCCTCGTGCTTCAGCACCAACATAAAGTCAAAAAAAGTCTTAAGTTGAATCATGGTGAGTCAGGAACCATCTGTGTACCTATCAATACTTTGTCCATATTGGCAGAACATAATTAGGTATGTGATGATTATTGTCTTAGTTTTTTATAGCTGCTTTAATGAATTACCACAAACTTAGTGGCTTAAAACAGCACAAATTTACCGTCTTACAGCTCTGTGGTTACAAGTCCAACGTGAGTTTCACTGTGCTAAAATCAAATAGCACTATTAGGCATCTACCCAAGAGAGCACAAAACATTCTACGATAAAGACATCTGTACCCGAATGTTTATGGCAGCACAATTCACTATTGCAAGAATGTGGAAACAACCCAAGTGCTCGTCACTCCATTAGTGGATTATTAAAATTTGCCATATGTTTACAATGGAATATTACTCAATCATAAGAAACGACAGTGATCTAGAACCTCTTATACTTTCCTGGATTAAATTTAGGCCCATTATCCAAAGTGAGGCACCACAAGAGCAGAAGAACAGGATCCACTTGTACTCGCCATCAAATTGGTATTAACTGATCAACACTAGGGTGATCATATGGCAGAAATACTCTCTAGGGATTAGGGGGATGGGGGGGCAAATCTACAACTAAAGGACACGGGGAGCACTAAAGGGAGGGAAGGGCATGCCTTTAACCCACACTTGGGTGAGACAAAGACATAAACTGTAACTATAATGTTTGTACCCTCACAAAACCCTGGAATAATAAAAAAAAAAAAGTGCAATGCGCACCACCCGAAGGATGGACATATTTGAAACGCGGACTTAGGGGGGAGGGGGGGCAAGGGCAACATACATAACCTAAACATCTGTACCCCCAGAATATACTGAAATAAAAAGAAAAAAAAAAGCGTCAGCAAGGTTGCATTCCCTTCTTGCGACTCTAGGGAAAAATCTGTTTCCTTGTCTTTTCTAGTTTCTAGAGACTGCTCACATCCCTGAGCTTGTGGCCCTTCCTCCGTGTTCACAGCCAGCAACAGCTGGTCAAGTCCTTCTCATGTCAAATCACTCTGACCTCCTCTTCTGCCTCCCTTTTCCACTGTTAAGGATGTTTGTGATTACATTAGACCCACCCAGATAATCTAGGATAATCTCCCTCTTTTCAGGTCACCTTAATTTCATCTGCAGCCTTAATTCCCCTTTGGCATGTAACCTAACATATTCATAAATTCTGGGGATTAGGATGTGGCCCACTCTGGAGGCCATTATCCTGTCTACCTCTGTCATGCAACGGGTGTGTTATTTTTCTGTCCAGAGACAGGGGTACTGGGGGTATCATCTGCATTTGGGTTGTGCCTCTCAGTGGCTTGCCCTTGGCCAGGATCATTTGGGAGGGTGGGCCTGCCTTCCCCACAGAGTCCCTGGGGCCCTGTGTTGGCACTTTCTTAACTTTGCACCTCTGCTGCTGCTGGGCTTAAGTGTGTGTGTGTGCATGTGCGAACTCTGTTTCAGCACCCACTTCCTTGAATATCTGGGTCAACAAAGAACCTTTCTGAACCCTGCCCAGACCTGTCCTGGGGCTTGTGCTACCACTACAAGGGTGGCACAGTGGGCTGTGCTGTATGGGCTTACAGTAATCAACATGGAACAAATGAAACAGAATTCTACACCAAAAGAAAAAAAAGCATTCTTTCTGTACGATAATTAAACACAGACCATAAAACCACAACTAGCAAGCAAATTATTGATGTGTTTCGCTGGCCTCTCCTCCTGCCCCGCTCCTGCCCAGGCTGGGGGTGCGGTGCAGGGCACAACTCTAGACCCAGGCCCTTTGTGCCTAAGTGTTTCTACGAACCTCACCACAAAGTGAAGACTGAAATGTGATCATTGAAAATTAAGACCAAAACTGATGAAAAGAGACAAAGGAATAGAGGCAACTAGGTCTTTAAACTCTGAATTAAGGTTTAGGTTTTCTCGTAGCTAAGGCAAAGTGGGAACAGTAGGAATGCATTGTCCTCCCTGGCTAACACCCAGTTGTTGTTTCGTTTTTAAGTTTCCAGTTTCTTGTAGATATTGCTTATTCGGTATCTCTTTTTAGTCAGAGCAGTGGGATTTGATGGTCACAGATGAGTGGTGCTGCCGTGGTCTCCATCCGTCAAACATGTCACCTGCCAGAGAACAGCTAATGTTAGAAAGTGCCTCCGTGCGGGGGGAGGCAGCTGTGCCCACACTCTCGCCGCAAGCCCTGACTCTGGCCTCGCTGTACCAGTGGCCGCTTCCTGACCCTCCTGTCAGCCACTCCCGCTCCCCAGGCCCGGGTTTCTTTCCCCAGGCTGCTTTTATGCCCCTCTTTTGGGAGAGGGCAAAGACCTTGAGTTGGAGCCGCACGGCAGGCATTTCGATTGTTTCCAGTTTCGCTTCTCTGTGAGGATGCCTAGTTTCTGTCTGATCGTGGGTGGGGTTTTGAGAACTGATGAGACACCACAATGTCGACGTCACCTTGATGTCTGCACTGTGCACCCAGCAGCTCCGGAAGCTTGTATGTGTCTCTCAAAGGAACGAATTACCAGGCAGCACTTGTTATCATGAGTGTCTTCTCTCCTCTGCCGGCCAAAATCACTTCTTTTGCCCCTTGGATAATGTAGTTTATTTTAAAATTGAACTCAGGCTTCCCACTTTCTAAGCCTGTCAAACTGCTGAGGAAGCCAAGTGGCCTGCTCTGGGCCTCCTTAGACAGAGTGGGGAATGGGATAGCGAGATCTCCCTGGAGCGAGCCGCCTCCCCAGCCCTCCCTCAGGAATAGCCCCAGCCATTCCCTGCGCCTGGCAGTCCAGGGTCTTCCAGAGGCAGATGCCAAGACAATTAGATGGGCCAGAGATTTCTTGAGGGAACATCTGTGAAGGACGAAAAGGAGAGGGAGCAGGAACAGGCGGGGGGAGCCTCCAGACCACTTTTGGACACCTATGGAAGGAAAGGAGGAAGGAAGAAGCTTGGGTAACAAGAGCTTCAGGTGGGGGGGCAGCGCTGAGACCGTCTCGGCCAGGCCAATGGGGCGCCCCAGAGCAGACTGGCCACTAGAAGAGTACTTCCTTTCCGACATGTGAATTGCCTGTCCAGTGACTTGACTTCTAGGCTGGCTGGCGCCATCGCTCCATGTTTCGTGGCTTCTCCATCATCAGTAGCCAATTCTCCACGGAAGAGGAAGCCAGGACACTAGGCAGACAGATACTGCATCGTGGCAGCAAGCACACGCTCTTTTCATAGGGCACCCCAGACCACTGGCCCATGTGGGTGTCTGAGGGAAGTGGAAGGCAGCCCCCCTGAGTACATTCTGTCCACATTGATGGCACAGCTGTCCCCATCTCTGAAATGATCTCTACTCCCTCTCCAATGGGTAGGCTAGCTCATCTCAGGCTGGAGGGAAGGTTGCTGCTTTGGAGGCAGGAGAAAGATGCTGCTTGCAAAAGCAGATTTGCTGATGGAGACCTCAAGCAACAGTTACTCAATCCCTGGAGGCCTCAGCTTCCCCAGTGGTAAAAGAAGGGAGAGTTGGAGGCTTCCTGAGTTCCTTCCAGCTCATCCATCTGGTGACCTCCTCCGGTCTGGCACTGCAGGGAATCCAACCAGTCAGGCACATCCTTGCTGTGGGGCTGCTCCAGGTGGAGGCCAGAGGTTGGCGGCTGGGAGAAGGCAGGGGTCGAGGCCTCAGGGAGGACAGGCTTCTCCGTTGGGAGCATTGCTGATTTCCTTGTGTCCTTCCCTTGTGAAATGAGAGCTGGTGTCCAGCCCAGCTTCCAACTGAGAAGGCTCCTGGCGTCTCTGGGTATACCACTGCTCAGCAAAGAGAAAGAGAAGCTTCCTCCCACTCAGCTGTCAGCCAGGAAGGGAAGGAACTAGTTCCAAATGTTTCAGAGGCAGGATTGGAAATACGGTCTCTGGGGCTGGGCAGCTCCTGAACCTTAAGGGAGGGCTTATGGCAACAGTAACGGGGCTGTGTCACTTTCAATTTTTTTATTTAGTTCCACATTATGTGTTATATTTTCCTGATTCTTTACTTGATTCTGCTTGGTAATTATTTATTGGATGCCAGGCATTGTGAATTTTACCTTGTCAGGTGCTGAATGGTTTTGTATTTGTAGTATACATAATCTGATCTTTGTTCTGGGACACAGTTGAGTTACTTGGAAACAATTTGATTCATTTGGGCCTTTTTTTTATTTCAGCATATTACAGGGGTACAAATGTTTAGGTTACATATACTGTCTTTGCCCTGCCTGAGTCAGAGCTTCAAGCGTGTCCATCCTCCAGATAGTGTGCACTGCACCCATTATGTGTGTATACCCATCCCCTCCTCCCCCTTCACCTGCCCGACACCCAATGAATGTTACTACCATATTTGCACATAAGTGTTGATCAGTTAGTACCAATTTGATGGTGAGTACATGCAGTGCTTGTTTTTCGTTTCTTGTGATACTTCACTTAGTAGAATGGGCTCCAGGTCTATCCAGGATAATACAAGAAGTGCTAGATCACCATGTTTTTTTCTGGCTGAGTAGTACTCTATGGTATACATATTTTATTACACATTTTATTAATCTACTCATGTATTGATAGGCACTTGGGTTGTTTTCACATCTTTGCAATAGTGAATTGTGCTGCTATAAACATTCGAGTGCAGATGTCTTTTTTA
>NW_012134636.1:794103-795463 GCF_000956105.1 Propithecus coquereli | reverse complement strand
GAAAGGTGTGGATCCTGGTTCAGTCTTCTACATGTGGCTAAACAATTTTCCCAGCACCATTTACTGAATAAGGATTCTTTTCCCCAGTGTATGTTTTTGTCTGCTTTGTCAAAGATTAGATGGCTATATGAGGACGTTTGGGTCTTGCTTTTAAGATTTTTTTGGTGGATCCAGGACAAAGATCAGTCTAGGGCCAATTATTCCCCACCACTGAAGCAGAACCTTCTTGACTACTCTACTGGGTGCCCAGTGAATTCTGAGTTTTTTCAGTTTGGCTGGTGGCAGCAGGCTGTGTCCAGCTGTGGAAATAACCAGTTTCCAGCTGTGTGTGATTGATTGCTAGGCACTGTTACCGCTAATCCTTTCAAATGGTCTTTACTCAGTGTCCAGTAATTTCCTCACACATGCTCATCTGTATTCCCTCGCCCCCAAGACTGAACAGAGACCTGCTGCAGGTCTCCAGGCTTTGCTCTCTGCGTAGAAATCTCTGAGTCTCTTTCCTTTGAACGCCTCTCCCAGAGCTCTCAGCTGCATCTCCTCAATTCCGGGAGTTGGTCAAGCTCCACCTGGGGTCCCCTTCCCTGGATCATGACCTGGAAACTCCCTCAAGGGAGTGGGCTGGGGCGTTGAAGGGCTTGCTCACCTTGTTGGTTTCCTGTCTCAGTGATCACTGTCCTTCGTTTCCTGATAACTAGTTTCTTTAAAATTGCTGTTGCACACATTGTGCAATAAAAAATACACGAACCCTTTCCTAGAAGAAGAGATAAGATCCTTGATATCCTTCTCCTTGATATCCCCAACTTAAATATTATGATGTAAAATTAATAATACTTAAGTACTGTGATATAAAGCAAAACATCTTATGATGACTAAGATCCCAAAAGCAAATATAACACAAACAAAAATGGACTTAAACTAAAGAGTTTCTGCACAGCAAAAGAAATAATCAATGGAGTAAATAGCCTACAGAATGGGAGAAATTACACACTGACAAAGGACTATATCCAGTATCTACAAAGAATTCAAACAAATCAGTAAGAAAAAAAAAAACCATTAAAAAGTAGGCAAAAGACATGACCAGATTTTTTTCAAAAGAAGATATACAAATGGCCAACAAACATGAAGAAATGCTCAGCATCACTAATCATCAGGAAATGCAAATTAAAACCACAGTGAGATACCACCTCACCCCTGTCAGAATGGCCATTATTAAAAGTCAAAAACAATAGATGTTGACATAGACGTGGTGAAAAGGGAATGCTTGTACACTGTTAGTACGAATGTAAATTAGCAAAACTCTGTGGAGAACAGTATGGAGATTTCTCAAAGATGTAAAAGTAGATCTACTGTTTGATCCAGC
>NW_012134636.1:783756-793558 GCF_000956105.1 Propithecus coquereli | reverse complement strand
ATGTATATAACATTTATGATAAATATAAATAGTAAATATAATACACACAAACATTCATAACAAAATACAGAGGAAATACTCATGACGATTACAGTCCTTGTTTCTATAGCTGCTCACGTGGTCATAGCAAGTATTTGTAACTACCTTCTTCCACCACTCATTCTGTAGTCTCTTTGCCTTCAGCAAGTGCCTTAGTCGATCATGGTTTTTTAGCTGTTGGGATGACCCAAATCTTTATTCCTGGAGAATCCAGGCCAGTAGTAGTCCTGCTTGGATGGGATTGTTGTAGTTTTCCATTGACCATAGTCACAGGGCATGATAAGAGATGCCGGAAGGGATCTCGTGTATTCCAGATACACTCTTCCTTTACTGGTACTAATCTCCACAACCTCTAGGGATGAGGTATTGCATTTGGCTTACCATTTTCTTGGGTGTAGGCAGTTCTAGTGGCTTCCACTTGGCTTTTCTCAATGTGGTAGCCCTCATTCCATAGGTCAGGGAAGCAATGTGGGCATTCTGCCAGCTTCTGAGTTTGTCTATTCCAATTTTACCTTTCAGAACTGGGGCAGTAACTAGAGGATGGCTTCAGGGATTCACTGGACCTACCGTGAGATGGACCTAAACTAAAACTCGATCATTAGCTGACCTCTGACTTGTGGACCACAGTGACATTTTGGATCTCCTGGAGTCAGTGTCAGTTCAGAGCCAGTGTCCAGTAGTCCCTGAAAGGTCTGATTATTTCCTTTTCCCCAGTGCACAGTTTCCCCTGTAAATGGCCGTGCATAGGTCCCTTGGGGAAGGCCAGGAGAAAGATTAACAGTATGTGTTTTTGGTAGTGTACCAGGGTCGTTCCCAAGGGGCACTGGCCTCCCATTTATTCAAAGAGTTCTGGGGCTGTAAACTGTCTCAAGTCTGGGAATCGATCGAGGAACTGTGACTCTCTGCTTTTATGATTCAGGTTAGATTTTTATTCACTTGACTTTTCTGCTTACACAGATCAAGTAAGAATTTGGTGGGCTTCCTATCTGTGTTACTTGTAGGAACACCACGGTTAGCCTCACGCCTGTGCGCACACACATGAACGCGCTGTGGGGCTGGGTTAAGTAGAAAATATGGAAGATTGATTGTATTAGACAGAGGAGACTTGGGTCCTAAGCCAGGCTCTACTACAACTCGCCTATGCGCCTCAGTTCTCCGGCCTTAGTTTTCTCACTGGCGAAATGATCTTCAGAGCCTCCCGCCTGGTAGAACATTCTAGCAGTCCATGACTATTTTAAAGTGAATATCACCTTGCTTGTTCTGCCATTTTCATCTCTCCTCCCACGGCTTCCTTAGAGTTGGATGAAGTGAGACCTTTCCCAGTGCTCTGTGACTGCAGATGAGAAGACATTTCTCTTCTGGTCTGTTTTTCTGGGTCGAGGAGGTCTGGAGCATGGAGCTGAAGGGATTTACAATTTTGAAGGAACATCTCCTTCAGCCGCTTCCTGAGCAATGAGCACTGGGCTGTGCAGGGTCACGGCTGCATGCATGTTCCTGCAGGTGTAGACCCAAGCCCCTTCACCCCCCTCGCCAGCTGGTGTTGTCTCCTCTGCGCACTCCCAGGACAGCTATTTTCAGCTTCCCCCAGAACCTCCCTGTTCCCGCCAGAAGTGAGAGCACAGCCTGTTCCTGCAGAACAGCCCTTCTATCTTCTGTATCTAAGTAGCCACTGGCGTTAGCCTTGCAGTCGGGAATGACAGCAGGAATTGGCGCAGCTAGGACGGGCGGCAGGAAGGCGAGTCCCATCAGATAGACCGTGGGCAGCCCAGAGCATGTTCTGCACGTATAGTCCAGGATGGCGAGGTGCCCGAGAACCATGACATGAACCAGGGCTCTTTAACCTAGAAGGGAATGTTCTTAGGGATGTTGCTATGTTTCAGTAATAAAAGCTAGTATTTACTGGCTCTAAGTCTGTACTAGTCATAGTGTAAGTGTATTACATGCTATTTTCCCCCTCTAATTCTCATGGGTTCTATTTTACAGGTGTGGAAACTGTAAGCACAGGGAAATAGAAATCATCACTGCTCTACCACAGTACTAATTCCCACAGGCAAGATCCACCAAAGGATGCTAAAGTGAGTGGGCACAGAGCTAAGTCACAGAGCTAGGAGTGGCAGGGCTAACATCTGAACCCAGCTTTGTCTGCACAAATGGGGAATTAGACTTTTTTTTTATTTTTCTGTGTGACACCTAGTGGTAAAATTTGGACCAATAAGTGGAAGCTACAGGAAGATAGATGTGTTTCAGCTCAATATAAATAATCTCTATTTCCACTATTCAAAAATAGAATAGGCAGGCATATTTGACAGGTAGTGAGTTCACCATCAGTGGTCATAAACAAACTGAGCATTTGGCAGGGAAAGTGCAGAGGGGATCCTGCACTAATTAGGCAATGTGTATATCCACCACCTCAGAGTGACCTCTTCTGGGTCATTTAGAAAATGTGTGGGTAGAAGGATGGAGGGAGGGAGATGTCAGCCAAGGGATAATCTCTAGGACCTGGGAGCAGAATGCCAAGCTGTGACTGTTGAAACATTATGACCGGAGTCAAGGATTTTTGGCACTGCCAGGGATGGTGGCCTGTAAAAGGACGGCATGTGACAGAGGTATGGAGTGTCCAAGATCCCCGGGGGCGGGGGGGTGCAAACTCTGAGTGACTCCTCCACAAAAGGAGGACTCCTCCACAAAATGAGGTTTCTGCCGCAGAAACCTCATTTCTGAGGTTCCAACCCTGGAACGTCATTCCCTGGGCCTCAAACTTTTATCTTTCGACTGAGTCAACTTAGCTAAGTTGGAGCTTCATTTCCCCTGTTCCCTTCCCTGTGTGCTTCCGGTTAGGGTTGGTTCGCATAAGGAGTTTACATGAGATCTGGGAGGTGAAATGAAGGAGCAGCAATTTTCAAGCTCAGGCCAGTGCAGGGCGCTGGACACTGCGGCCGCTCACGCCGGTTGTGGCCCTGCAGCTCGCCTCCTTGATACGGGGCAGCACCCAAGCCCACAGCTGCCGCGGCTCCCTCTGGCCCTGCTGCTCAACTCCTCCTAGTCCCGGGCGACATCTGTGCAGCTCTGTGGCGAAGTGCACCACCTTCTCTCACGTCATCGAGGTTGGAGGTGGTTTAAGACAGGTGTGGGCGCCAGCGTGTTCTTGTGGGTTCAGCCCGTTTGCCCTCTTGGGTTGCGGTTCATCCACACGGGTTCCTGTGTGTCCTGCTCTCCCCCTGCCCACGCCCAGCTTTCCCTCCTGACTGCCAACCTGGAGACCTGTACTGCTCCCAGGCCGACACCAGAGACAAAGACCACAGCTGTGCATAGTCTCCTGCATCAGCTCTCACAATTGCAGAAGGCCTAATCCTTGTGTTGAATTCGCTGTTCTCTGTCACTCATAGCAGTTCTGCTTCTCTGATCGAACCCCTTCCTGACTCACCCATACCTGTCTCCCTCCACACACTGCCAAATGCTGATCTTCTGTTTACCCTGGCGTGTCCCTGACGTCGCCGTCACCCAGAAAACCAAGGCCAGAGCCCTCAGGGCAGCAGGCAAAGCCTCCCTCTATTTCACCGCAGCCTGTCGCCTTAGCTGCTGTGCCGAGCTGCTTTCCAGGAGGCCTAGAACTGAACGCGGCTCTGCCTCTTATTAGCTGTGAAGCCTTGGGCTAGTCAGTCTCCACTGAACATCCGTCTCCACATCTGTAAAGTGGATTACGAAACATTCCTCCAAGGCTGACACTCTGCCCACACTGCCATGCCAGTCATCTATTGCCTGCGTGCACTCCGATGGGCTGGTGACCGTGCCTTGCTGATTCTTAAATATTTTGAACATCACCCTGTATTAGTTTTCTATTGCTGCACGCCAGTCACCACAAACTCAGTGACTTCGCAGTCCTTTATTATTTCACAGTTTCTGTGGGCTGGAAGTCTGGGCACAGCAGAACTGGATTCTCCACTCGAGGACTCACAGAGCTAACATCAAGGTGCTGGCCCGGGCTCCATGCTTATCTGGAGTGCGGGATCCTCTTCCAAGCTTATCCAGGCTGTGGCAGAATTCAGTTCCTTGCGTCTGTAGAACTGAGCTTCCCGTTTTGCTGGCCGTCAGCTGGAGGTTGCTCTGCGCTCCCAGAGGCCAACCTCAGGTCCTAGCCAGGTGGGCGTCTCGCAACACGACAGCTCACTTCCCCACAGCCAGCAGGAGAATCCCTCTCTGGCCTGCTAGGACAGAGTCTTGTGTAACATAGCCCAGTCGAGGGAGTGATACCCCATGTTATTTTCAGGTCCTGCCCATACACAAGGGGCGGGTGGAGATTCCGCACAGTGCGTACACCAGGGCGCGGGAATCTGGAGGCTGCCTTAGAATTCTGTCTAGCACAAACCCCGTCTACCTCTCAGCACTGTGAGTTAACATATATATATATACAGAAGTGCACAGCACAGGGCCTGGCATGTTGTTGGTGTTTTACGTATATTCATTAAATCTCTTTCTCTGACTCGTTCATGGTCACTTGAGGGCAAAGGCTCCCACCATGACGTCCTCTCTGTGTCTCCAGCACGGCCCCATGGCAGGCCCAGGACCCATGTTCTCCTGTGAGTGGCAAGGAGGCTCCCAGCCTGTGGTCAAAGCTAACAAATGAGCTGTCTGCGCCGCCCCCACAGGAGCCTCTCTGGAGGACCCTGGCAGAGCTGCCCGGCAGCGAAGGGAAGGGAGGCACCCAGAGCCTACAATTAGCGGGGTGCCCTTTCTGTGCAAAGGCCAGCTCCCCTCGTCCTGCTCTTTCCCCCAGAGGGGCCCAGTGGGACAGACCTGAAAATGCAATTTAGAAATCCAGGCTGAGATGCCTTCTAGAAGTGAGGGCTCCAGTTGTGAACACTTCAGCAAGAGGGAGCGTTACGCCAGGGCAGAGGGAGGAAAAACGACAGGGCTGGCTTGAGGAATTGGGGCTCCTGCGTGACCAGGGGCAGGGGAGTTCCGCACCCACACCTTTGCCCTGCCCTTCCCCCACCTCAGTCCTACGCCCACCTCCTCGCCAGCCCTACGTGGAAACAGCCGGCTCTTCTCCCTGTTCCTGGGCAGGAGGTTTCAGCGACAGGGCGCTGGCGCAGGACTCACGATACTGAGGCCCCACCTTGTCAAGTAGTATGTTACGTGGACATGGCACGTCAGTTACGTCCCCCAGGAGTCAGGTTTTGTTACCCTCAAATGAGGGGCTGGAGCCCGGGATCTCTGGGGTCTCTGTCAGCATTTACGTTTGGAGCTTCAATCCCAAAGGCCTCATTTCCCTTATTTTGGTATCTTGCTCCTCCCCTTCTGTTGGCCTTGAGCTGAGGGGCTGTAACAAAGCCAGATCTCATACCACAAATGTTTGCTGAATAACATCACGCCTGGGACCACCGGCTATATTTTTAGGAGTGTGCCCTGAATTTCTAACCAGACTGTGAGCTTCCTGAGCTTAGGGTTTGGAGTGTGCCCCACCCCAGAACCCAGAGCTGACTGAGAAAAGACCCAGTGGGGGACTGGGAATAAAAGCTTCCCATACGCTGCCAACCCAAGTAACACAGAGGGCGCAGTGCTGTATTTGAGAAAACACAGGGGTCTGCGCTCTGCCCCCAGAGATCCTGGCTTCATTGGTCTGTGGTTGGGCCTGGGAGGTGACATCGTTTGGAAGCTCCCGTGGATGAGTGAGCTGGGTTGAGAACCACTGAGCTCAGGTGATATCTGAGAGCAGTTCCACCTGCGACATTCTGCGCTTCTTGTACTCCCCATCTGGTGTTGGTGCAGGACAGAGGAGCAGGGTGTAGAAAAACAATGCAGGGGCTTACGTTTGTGCTGGTAATTGGACTGTGGCTCCCATTTACTGAGCTCATAGTCTATGCTTCATTTTTTATATGAATTCTCTTTTAATAAATCTTCATGACAACTCTGTGAGATCAATTTCATGATGGCCATTTTAGAGATAAGGAACCTGAAGCTCAGAGAGGTGGTTTGACCTACACAAGGTCACACAGCCAGCTAATCAGTGCCTGAGCTGGGATTTGAACCCACATTGGTCTGACTTGAAAGTCCGTGATTTCCCAAGCTGGAAATCTCAAGATGAGTGGCCATTTAGGTAGTTTCTTGGAAATATGCAACTGGGGGCTACTTTGTACCTAGCCAGGGAGCGGGAAGTCCTTCTCTTTTCTGCTTTGGCTACACCCCATGCCTAGAGTATCAGGTTCTGTTCCCTTGTGACGAAGACTCTGTCTCCTTGATGAAACTTTAGTCAGACTCCTCTGAACCCTCTTCTCAACTAGGCCTTGACATTTGGGCTTCCCTGTTTGTCTCTGCATTGCCCAGAATGAATAAAGAAAATGTGGTTTACATACACAATGGAATACTATTCAGCCTTTAAAAAGAAGGAAATCCTGTCATCTGTAGCAACATGGATGAACCTGGAAGACATGCCAAGCGAAATAAGCCAGGCACAGAAAGACAAATACCATGTGATCCCATTTATGTGCGGAATCTAAGCCAAACTCACGGAAGTAGAGAGTAGAATGGTGGTTACCAGGGGTTGGTGGAGAGGGGTGGATGGGGATGGGAGATGTTGGTCAAAGGATACAAAATTTCAGTTAGAAAGGAGGAATAAGTTTTACTGATCCGTTGTCCCCAGTGGTGACTATAGTTAATAATAATGTATATTTCAAAATTGCCAAAAGAGTAGATTTTAAATAATCTCACTATAACAAATGATTAGTATGCGAGGTGATAGATATGTTAATTAGCTTGATTAATCACTTCACAATGTAAACGTGTATCAAAACATCACATTTTACCCCATAAACATACACAATTATTATTTGTCAATTAAAAATAAAATTTAAAAAACCCATTGATATCTGATCACCCTCAGTATCTGATCTAATTCCTCATCCTAGGCCATTGACCACTGCCTATGAACAAACAAACGAAGAAAACCACAAAAACCCCAAATTCCTCATCCCTCACCCTTGGTTATCTGATCGCCCTGGCCTCCCTTCAGCAGGAATCCTGTCACATGGGTTTAGCCGGAATCCAGTCCCACCTTGGTGTTTCCATCCACCGGCCTCCCCCAGCCCCAGCCCGCTCCTTGGCTGGAAAGCCCACTTGTCCTTGCTGTATTTGGAATTGAGTCCAGTTCTAAGGTTCAAAAGTTCTAAGAGTTCTGAGGCCTCCTTTCCCCCTCTGCGGTAGTTCCTGAATAAAATCTGTTCTCACTGCTCAGATCGCTGCCAGGCTCTGGTTTTCTTTAACACTTGTACGTGGAGGACGCTAACAAGCCAGAGCAGTTTTGGATGAGTGAGGGCAGACAGGCAGCTGGGTGGCTCCCGCTGTCATCTGGAGAGCCGTGGGGCAGTTACAGGCTTTAGCTGCAGGGACAGAGACGGGGACGAGAGAGCTGTCTTCACATGGCGTGTACAAGAAGAGAGAGGGATTCCGAAGCAAAGGGTCTGGCAATCCTGAAGACTGCCGGGACGGTTCTCACCAAACAGGAGTGAACAGAAACTTAGTTTGGACATAATTTTAAAGATGAAGTTGACGCTAAGGGACTGGCCCGTTTCCTGCATGCTCTGCATGCTTCTAAGACATTTGCTATGGGGTGACCCTGGCCTTCTTTGGCTGGAGGCGGGGGGAGACGCTGCAGGGGACACTAGCTATGGCCCATGTGACCCACTCTGCTGCTCAGTAGCATCTCAAGGATGCAGATTCTTTCCAGGCATACTCGAAACCAGCGGGCAAATGGAATGCACAGCCTCCCACCTAGCTTGGCATCCGTTTCATGTTTCCTTAGGCTGTTTTTAACTAGGAGCATAGGCACTGGCCTTGAGTAGCAGGACTTGGGTGCACGAGATGGGTACTTGGAGCTCAGCTACTTGATACAAATCTCTGCTGGTTTCAACTGAACAAATGCAGAGCACCTACGATGTGCCAGGTAGAGAGCCAGATGCTATGGGGACCGAAACATGACCTGGCATCCTGTCTGTCCCCTGGAAGCTCATGGTCTTTTTAGGGGAGACAAAAAACACATAAATAACAGAGGAGACTGACAATGACAAGTGTGACAGTGATATGGGACAAGAGAGAGGAAGGAGTTCCGGCCAAGGGAGGGGTTCCCAGCAAGCTCCACAGAAGTGGTGACGTTCTCCAAGTAAGACCTTCCCAGGAAGAGAATTTCCAGTTCCTGGATGGATCAGAAAACAGGCTCATTTAATGAAGAAGAAACGAATATTCAGGCAGGACAGGTGCCCAAAGACCTAAAAGTGGGAGAGATCAGAGATGTGGTTTTGGGTTGCAGGGCAAGGGAGCAATGTCAAGAGCACCTAGATGTAGCAATGCCTTGATTAATGCCCTGCTATATTCCCCTCCACCTTGCTAATAGAATTCTGCTTCCACGTGGTCAATCTGCCCTTCACATGGCCACGCCCTTCACTGCAGCATGGCAGTTTCATTCCCTTTGCCAGTAATTAGTTTAGCATGAGCATTTGGTACAGTATGGTCAAGGAGCTGTGAGAAGGAGTGTTCTAGGGGCTTCTGGACATTATCGTGTCTGGACGTGATGCTGCGATGGGGGCCATCATCTTGCCACCATGAAGGGAGCGAGTCCAAGGGCTAAGCCTCAGACTAAAGATGGCAGAGCACAAAGAGGGAGAAAATCCACGTCTTTGAAGATGTCAGTGGGCTGCTGAATTTGCTCACTGGCTGTTGACTTCTTATACGAAATAATATATGTCTTTAATGCCATTTTGAGATGAGGTTCTCTGTTATATGCAGTTGATAGCATCGTACCCAAAACAAAGGAAATAGAGGACATTCAGAGGGTGCCACACACCCAGGACTCTCCCGAGTGTGGATGTTCCTCCTGAGAACAGATCATTGGTAGTGAAACAGGTAACCATCTTCTGCCCTTCAAGCCTTTTCTAAGCCTAGGTCCAGATGGAGGCAATCCATTGGGATCTCCCTGCTTTAGACAAATCCCTTTCATTTTCTTAGACCATCTAGAATTGTCCAGGAGAATTAACTATCACTTAATATGTAACATCTCCTGCTACTCATCCTGAGGTCTTGCTGCATAGAGTTGGCCAAGTGAGAAGCTACTCTTTTTCCAACCAGCACCTATGGGCAAAGTGTCTGCCCTTGAGACTTTAGATTTCGTGCAGGTGTTTGAAAGCCCTCTTTGTCTCTCCCAGTGAGAAGCACACAAGCCTGTCATTGCATAATAGCTCAGTTTTAGTTGCTCTGGAAGATAACCGCCTAACTTTTCAGGGTCCCTCTGGGGCCTTCGAGAGTGAATTCTGGGTGAACCAAGGAGCCTATATTTAATGTCAGGCCAACTACTCAAAACATACCTTTCACATTTAGTTTATTGATTGATTGACTGAGACAGAATCTCACTCTGTTGCCCGGGCTAGAGTGCCGTGGTGTCAGCCTAGCTCACAGCAACCTCAAACTCCTGGGCTCAGGTGATCCTCCTGCCTCAGCCTCCCAGGTAGCTGGGACGGCAGGCATGTGCCACTATGCCCAGCTAATTTTTTCTATTTTTAGTCATCCAGCTAATTTGTTTCTATTTTTAGTAGAGATGGGGTCTCGCTCTTCCTGAGGCTGGTCTCAAACTCCTGAACTCAAGTGATCCTCCCACCTCAGCCTCCCAGAGTGCTAGTATTACAGGCGTGAGCCACCATGCCCAGCCTCACATTTAGCTTAAACCCACAAACTTTTTTTTTTTTTACATGCTGTGGTTAAAACAAAAGACAAACTT
>NW_012134636.1:773709-783706 GCF_000956105.1 Propithecus coquereli | reverse complement strand
CTCAAGTGATCCTCCCACCTCAGCCTCCCAGAGTGCTAGTATTACAGGCGTGAGCCACCATGCCCGGCCTCACATTTAGTTTAAACCCACAAACTTTTTTTTTTTACATGCTGTGGTTAAAACAAAAGACAAACTTTTATTTAGAGAGGTGTCCAGAAGCTCAGAATTTCACCTGGAGAAATAATTCCCTCCACCACAGCACCTGGCTCTCAGAAGAATCTCTCTGAGCCCTAACCTAGGCTAGAATATTTGTGCACTCTGCTTGCATTTTAATATCTCCACCATACTTAAATGCAGCCAAGAAAGATCCTCTTTATTTTTAATTACTTGCATTATTACAATCACTAACTTTTTAACGTAACAGGCAAAATTGAAAAATGAAGTCCATTTTAATCCCTCCATCTAATGCATCAATGAATTAATTTCATCCTGGCACTTGATCCTGGATGTTGTCCACGTACAGGCATATTTGTATGCTGCCATCCTAGTACACGTACGTTTTTGTCTCCTGATTTTTTTCATCTTATTAAATTAGAAGACGTTGTCCATGCTGCCACCTGGTTTTTATAATAATTTTAAAGATGCATAATAGGATCAGCAAGTAGACAGAATAATTTGATTTTGTAAGAAACTATGGTGGTAGTTGAGGAAACTGTTGTTTCTGTCCTCCTTCTTTTTTGTTTTGTTGTCTGTCTCTGCCCTGACAATAAGGATTTGGGAATGAGTTGCCCCATCCCAGCTCTAGGGGCAAATCCTAATGGGTCTAAGCCAATCACGGTGGTTCCATTCCTCTTGTCAGAGACTGTTTAAGGCAACTGCATGTGTTGCTAGTCTATGAATGACATGATGGGGGGGCTTCTGGGAAAAGCTTTTATGCTGGTAAAAGAAACACACAGAAAGAGATGTTCCTTCCTTCCACTCGACGCCATTGTAGCTGCATGTGATGCCCGTAAAAGTAGCAGACAAATGTAATCTAACTAAATCAACCTTTGTCTCCTGTTGGTCAACCTTAAAGCCTATTTTAGGGTGTGACCCTAAAACCTATTATTAGGAGAACCTCACTTTTCTGGCATTTGGGGTACTCAGACCTAGGACTGTTTCCAGGACCATAGGATTTCTCACCTTAGCAATAAGTTTACCCCAACTCTGAGACACTTACTGAAGGTCTTGTGATGAATGTCCTGCTTGTCACTCATGTGAAAGGATGAGGAATAAACCAGGTCAGCCAAGGTCTATTCTTTTCTGTTGCCCCAAGTGAGTCAGGGCACAAACAGCCAACAATGCCAGTCTGATCATTGGAAACGAGCTGACAAGTGTGACTCAGAGCCGGAGACAGAGAAGGAGGAGGCAGGACACTGGGCTCTTAAATATGCCCTAGAAAGAGCCTCATCCTTTAGGGTCAAGAGCCCAAGAGAAATAGTCCTCCTTAGTCTTCCCAGGTAAGGAGGGAAGGGATCCTCACTGGTGATCTTGGCTGTAGACTCGGACTCCTATCTTCCTTTAGTGGACCCAACTTTTGGATATGCTCCATTTAGACTCTCTTCACAACCCTAGTGTCTTGCAAGAATACAGGATTTAGACTAAGAAGACCTGGATTAAGATTCTAATTCTATTACTGGATCCATCTTAGTCTAATTATAATTTTGGGCTATCCTTTCTGATTTTCAATTTCTGTAACTATAAAATGAAGCTGGTGGCAATACCACTATTATAGAGTTTTTGGAAGTATTAAGTGACATAATGTGTATGAAATTGAGTATAGCAACAGCAATTTATGGGCCATCTACTATGTGTTAGGGTCTGTAAGTAAAAAGATAAATAAGAATTCTTCCTTGTCCTTAACAAGCTTACAATCTAATGGAGAAAACAGTTTATAAAGTATTCGTCATTAGCACTGCTACCCAGGATCCATATATGTGAAGGTCAAGTAGGATTTTCTTAGCGTATGATTGTCTTAGTTGTGCTGCTATAACAAAATGCTACAGAAAATGTCAAATTTCTCTATATAAATTTATTTCTCTCAGTTCTCGAGGCTGGGAAGTCCAAGATCAAGGTGCTGATAACTTTGGTTTCTGGTGAAAGCTGCTCTCTGCTTCTAATATGTAGAACATACCTGGCACCTAGTAGATGCTCAATAAATATTAGTTGGTTGACTAGATGTTGCTGCATCCTCTGGAGGGGGTGAACACTGTGTCTTCCTCACATGGTGGAAGGCAGAAGGGCAAAAAGAGGATGAATGCTATGTGAAGACTCTTTATAAGGGCCTTAATCCTGATGACCTAATCACCTCCTAAAGGCCCCGCCTATACTATTGCACTGGAGATGAAATTTCGACATGAATTTTGGAGGGGACACATACCTGACCTAGCATTGCTGCCATGCCGGGGCAGACAAGAATGTTACAGTTTGTAAGACCTCTATGGGCTAGGACCTTACCTGCAAGGCTGCGTGGGCATTTCTTCCATGACATTTTTCATGGCTAAGCTTTGGGCAGTTTTACTTTTGAGCTGAGGAGTGATGACTTCCTGTTTCTTATTCCCAAAGCCTCGTATCTGGATTGACAAGAGCAGGAGTGATGAGGATGCAGGAGTCCGGAGCGTGTGGAGAGAGGTCTCAGGCCTTGCCGCTCACGGGCTGCAGAGACTCTGCAGGGACATGCAGCACTCAAGGGGAACGTTCCTCTGGGTGATCGATCCCTTGGCATCAGCTCCTCTCCCCTCCACCAGCAGGAGACGAGCTCTCAGCCTTCATGAAGGAAGTATAAAGATTTTCTTGTTTAGCAAAACAGTCTAGTTAGGGTTATTTCGAACTTCTTTTTTTAAAAAAAAGCAAAATCCTCTTTTGCAATGAAAATCTACTTAGACATGGAGTATGTAAAACAGATAACCGTGGAGTGCTCTTGGTTGGTGCTGGTTTTGAGGGGCAGAGTACCCTGCCCATTCAACCCGCCTCTCCAGGGAGGCCCTTAAGGCCTCTTGGTGGAAGCCGGGGGGCTGTGCAGAACACAGCTAGGAGCCCACAAGTGAGACTAACGCCAGCTAGACGGTGTGGGCAAGGTACCTGTGTGTACCATACCTGCATGAACTGAGTACTGTTGAGGCTTCCCAGCCCTGAGGAATTTCCCCGGGCAGCCATGCGTTAGATGCCTAAAATTCCATCTCTTGGGGGCTTTAGAGGTTTTTGGTCTTTTCAGAATGCGCCCCCCCCCCCCATAGAAATGTAATCGTTTCTGGGAAGAATACGGCAAGCGCATGAACAATTTCTACTCACATTCACTCATCTCGTCATTTAGTCAACTGATATTTATTGAGCATCTATAAAATGCCATGTATGTTCTACATATTGGAGATACGGTTCTGAACAAAACAGGCAACCTCCCCCCCCCGCACTGCCCTCTTGGGCCTGCACTCCAGTAGGGGACAATAACTGACCGGTGGGCCCTAGAGGTTGGGGCGCAGTGCTGGGGCCGGCTCTGCGCGCAGGACATTGCAGTCTTGCTGCACTTGCTTCCGCATCGCTGGCTGTGCTCAGTGGGAGCTAAATAACGTTCCGAGTCAAACAGCGTGGCAGGACATCTCTGCCAAACATTGGAGTCAATTGGTTTGTACACCGTCCCCTTCAAGTCCCTGGGATCTGGTGGCAATGGCTCAGGGGCCACCTGGGCGCAGAGGAGGGAAGAGGTGGGAGGGGCAAGGAGAGACCACCAAGCGCTTCCCTACGGTCTAACTCAGGGCTTCTCGAACTGTGCTGTGCCTTAGACACCCCGGGGGCTGGGTGCCCGGCTGTGCCCCAGACCGATGAAATCAGGTTCTCTGGTGGTGGGTTTTTGGCCTCCGAAATGTAAAAACACTCCTTGGGTGCAGTGTATGGCCAAGGTTAAGAACCACTGAGCGAACTTGTGCAATAGGTCTACGTAAGATTTTCTTGTGCTGGAAGTGTTCCCGGGCTGTCGATACATTTAGACAATGTTCTCCACCTTTAGCTGGTATCAGACTCACCCTGGGAACTTCGTAAAAACATACAGGCCAAACCCCTCTCTCTCCTGCATCAACGAGCTGGGGGCCTCTGTGCTTTTTATCGGCTCTCCAGGGGATTCTGATACACACCAAAGTTGAAGAGCCACTGGGGGAAGAGAATGTCCCACACAGCAGGGAGCGGAAGGATCTCACCAGAGGCGGTTCACAAATCCAGGATTCCTTGGGCCCAGAACCAGAAAGGAACATAAGTATTTGTATGTAGATCTCACTGTTGCGAAGCTCTACCTCCTACATTACTGTATTGGACCTTAACCCCTTGTAAGATTTTACTGGCCTCATTTTACAGATGGAAAAACTGAGGCAGAAAGATATGAGGCAACTTGCCCAGGCCACATAGGCTTCAAACCCCCAGTGTACCTGACTTCCATTCCTGCAGGGACAGACTTATGGTTCTTCTTTTGTGACCCAGGAATTTGTTACAAGGAGCACCAGAGGGCTCTGTTCATCTCTTATGACACTCTCGTTGTCCTTTGAAGTAGCTCCGAAAGTCCGTGCTCAGAGACTCAATCCTGTGCTCACAAGAAAATGCCCTCTTGGCTTCTCTCTCCTGTTCACTCGCCTCTTATTCTTCTGCGTGGAGGCTCTCAGCTCCCGCCTTTCCCCTTGAACCTTGAAATTAACCTAATTACAGATCTAATGAGCAGAATTTTTAGTGTTAAAATGAAATTTCGTAGAATTATATGCCCCTTATATACTGCAACCGTTTTCCCCTTTCTAGTACCTTTGCAACTGCAAAAATCCAATGTTGACGATAGAGATCGTATAATATTTGCTTTTAGTTTGAAATTCTACATGGTCCAAGTACTTTGGGCAATCACCTAGGAAAATCTAAACTAAGAAATGGGACAAAAGAGTGGAACAGTGTTCTCATTAAAGAATACATTTTCTTCTGGGTTTAATGTGAGCAAAATGAAAGTCTGCTTATTAGACTTCAAACACATGTATTTTCAGAAAATTTAGTATGTGCAGCAAAGTGCAACTCTATTTTATATCTGTACATATAACTATCAAAGGAAGAGCCTCATTCCTAGCTCTTGACAAACATGAAATTGCTTTCAAGAAAACTCATGCAAAAGCAATTACAGTTATGAATGGCTTTGGCAGCTACCATCCTACATTATTAATTTTGTAATACAGTCAACCTCCTCTTCATTCATATTTGATGGGAAGCCTGTGTAGTCAAGAGGGGAGCCCAGTGCAGTGTTCACGAAGTTGTTTGTAAGGTTTCAAGACACTGGTGCTGCTTTTCCTGCATTCAGGGCTGTACTCCTCCTTCCCTCAAAGACCTTGCTTGCCTTTGAGATAGCAGCTGCTCTTTTGCAAGTCGGCAACAGACATGATAAGTAACCTGCAGAGTTCTCTAAAGAGAACAAAATAAGCTTTGAATGTCATTTGGAATGTGCTGCATTTCCTGTGCGGTGGCAAGGGGCTGGGAGTACAGAGTATTTAGTGGGAAAAGGTCCCCCTAATTGCATCCGAGGAGGAGGAAATGTGGCTGCATGCCCAGCCTTTGTACTAAGCAGGGTGTTTTGAAGCCATGGTCTCATTTGGACTCATGATACTCCTTAAGGTGGGCAGGATAGCTGTGATTAGATTCCTTTTACCAATGGGGAAGAGAGTCTCAGAGCGGTCAGATGATATTTAGCCTCTTCTAGCCCCTTCTATGCAATACCCCTTCACTCCCTCCCTTACTCCCATAAACACCTCCTGTCCCTGCTCTGTCCCGGAGACCCCCAGCTTGTATTGCATTATCAAAGGCCCTTGAATTTTGCCTGCTGCTGACTGGCACCTGCCAAGGCATATTGCTGCAGTTCCCACCTGTGCTGAGGTGCCCAGGGTGGTGCCGTGAACCCACGGGAGCCCAGCCAGGCATTTTAAATTTTTGAGGGAAACAAAGCAATTCTTGACATCTGTGCAACCAAGCGAAAGGGGCAGACATCACTTTACATTCCTTCAGATGATGTCATATCTGTGCAAAGTTGGGTTTTCAGTGTTTGCAGTGCTGAAAAGTGGGCACCACTGAAAATCAGTGTGGCACAGGAATTGGAGGTGGCAGTGGCCAATCCGATGGCAATGTTTGGGAAGTTGTGCAATGCCCAACAGGGACACACATCTCATTAGGAAGCAATTGTGGTTCTTTAAGAATGAGATAATAGATTTTTTCTTTTAATTTGTGTGTATTATTTTTTGTAGTTAGGGCATATTTATTAAGTTGCTTGTACCCAACTACTTAATAAATGGAAATGTAAAGGACACGGGGAGCATTGTAGGGGGGAAGGGCATGCCTCTAACCCTCGCTTGGGTGAGGCAAAGACATAAAGTGTAACCATAATGTTTGTACCCTCATAACACCCTGAAATAAAAAAAAAAAAAAAAGGAATTGGAATTTTTGGGTTTTTTTTTTTTTTTTTTTTTGGCCTGGGGCATTGTGTAAAAACTCCTGAGATGCTAAGGACACCGTGAACCTAGAACTTTTGGAAGCCTCTGATGTAACTGAAAAGCCTAAAAGGATTGCTTCTCTTTTTCTCTGAGGACTCTGAAAATTTGAAAAGCTATTAAACCCCAAGACTGGACCACAGCCAGAGGGATTTCACCACTCTGACAAGATGGCAGGAGTGACACTTCCTAGCTCTCCGGAGCCCACCTGGCTGTCCATCCCTGAATGCCCACAGGTTGGCCTGAAGCAATAGGATCATGATTTGCCCAAGAGCGGGAAGTGAGTGAACTGGGTGTCCATCATCTCCAGGTGTCCAGGGGACAAAGTGACAATTCCACACAGTCCGTCTGTCTCCAATAAAGAACACAGAGCACCGTCTCTGTTCAGTCCTTTTACTCAAAGATCTTTATTCAATGTGCCTGCACACACCTTTCCTCCGAGGAAAAATATGGGCAGCTTGGAAGAGTGGGACCCGCAGTCCGTGTCGAGTGTTTGCTCAGCTCCTCGATGACACGTGGCTCAGCTCCCTCCCGGTCCCTGGTACCCCCACTCCAGAGATGCTCTTGCCTCCCTCCTTACTTGTCCCCACACTGTGAGATCAAGACAGGATGGGGACAAAGGACGTTATTTGGTGTTGAAGATGGGTACGAGGGAATTCACAAGCGCCTGCCGTTTCCACATTTCCGCCTAAGCAAGGAAGCCCAGGGGCTCCCTTTGCATTGGTTGCCTGGCTGTGAGGGCTGGCTGGTCCTGGTACCCTGGCCACTGCTGGGGGGACCCGTTATTAGCCAGTTACTCACTGCTAATGCCCAGTGGGACTAGAACCAACCGCTTCTACTGACCTTGAGGTCTAAATTCAGATATTTCTGGTTCAAACCCTGGCTCCACCACAACAGACTAGCTGTGTGACTTTGGGGAAGTTATTTAACCTAAGATTTTATTTCTCACTTGTAAAATGAAAATACAGTTGGCCCTTGAACAACATGGGTTTGAACAGCGCAGGTTCATCTATACACAGTGGCAGGGCTGACAGCAGGACTTGAGTATGCGCGGATTTGGTTCTATCGGGTGGTCCTGGAACGTGTACTGTGCATAGGCTGAGGGATGACTGTAATCATAAAGCAATCATAAGATTATTGTGACGATTCATTGGAACACCTCGTGCAAAGTACTTAGCAGGGTGCCTGAAATGCAAATCTTCAATATATGGTAGCGATTTATCATTCTCATCACCATTGTCATTATCTTAGTGGAAATAACAAACCTGTGAAGCAGGATGAAGAAAGGTTACTATATCCATTTTGCAGATGTGGAAACTGAGGCTCAGGTTAAATCTGATTTGCCTTAGGTTACATACACAGGTACAGCAGGAACTTCAAACCGAGGTGGGCTTCCTTAACCTGGCACTCCTCGATAGCATCCTGTTTAGTCCTCCTTCATGCTGCCCACCCCCAACTGACTGAGCCCCTGCTAAGCCCCTACATCTATACATTTTGCTGCTCTGCCTACTGGATCCCGCACATCAGGCAGACAGCTGGGGACTCAGACAGCTTGAAGCAGAGAAGAGAAAGCCTCTCCTGAGCCCGCACGGACTTGCCTACCTGTGTTTGTGACCCTTGCCCTCCTGGCAAAGTTGGTGATTTTATCTCTGGCACGCTGCAGCCAGCATCCTGAGGAGTGAGGCACAGGGAGTCTGTCCCCGTGTAACCCCATTGTCATGGCCTTGCACAGCATTAGCCATAGCAAGGAACAGACGAGGTAGGAGGAGAGCTGTTTCCCCTAGGCTTTCAGAGGGCTGGGATTCTCATTACACAGACCTCCCTCCCCACCTGTCTGCCACCTGGCAGAATAGGCTGTGATTTGGTAATACCTTCTCCCCACCCCAAATTGCCCTACTCTCACCTCCAACCCCATCAGGAGGGAGTGTGGAACATGCCCGGGCCAGTTTGGGGTCATTCTCTGTATCAGCTAGTTTTTGCTGATGAAACTTAGTGGCTTAAAACAACCATGATGTATTATTATCTCCCATTATTCTGTGCATTGGTTGGGTGGTATTTCTGGTCTGGTGAGTTCGGCTGGGACCGGATGGTCTTGAGTGGTCTCACTTGCATGTCTGGGTCCTCGGGTGGGACAGTGTTTTAATCATGCTTTTTTATTGTCTGTGGTTTTGATGCACTGACATCTGGGGCCTTGCTGACTCTGGAGGGACTGCTCCTCCCAGGGTTAGTCAATTCCTAGAGATAGTGAAGGACTCTCTTTTGAGTGCCCCTTTCACAGGCAAACTAACCAAACTAACCAATGAAGAACCCATAGCCCCAACCCCCTCCTTTATGGAGCTCTTACAGCCTGGGCCGCTACTCCCCTACCTTTGTCACCTCACAGTCAGATGCCAGTCTAGAGACAGCCCCTGAACCCCAGAGCCCTGAAAGTATCCAAACTGGCCAACTTTAAGCCGGCCTCGCCTGTCTCACCTGTTCCTGTCCGTGGAAATCACAATAAAGATCCTTGCCCACGTTTCCCCCTCCCTCCCTCTCTACTGACAGGTGCTTCCCAGGTGGCCCCTGTGGCATGGGATGCTCCTTCTCTTGGGGTCTGTGAGTAACACGCTTTTTCCTATGACAGTCATCTCCTGATCTGTTGGCCTCACCATACCCGAATAATAATAAAACCAGCATTTAAAACAGACAGCAGCTAGGGTGGCTGGATCTTTCTCTCCTTGTCATTTCTCATCCTCCAGAAGGCTAGCCCAGGCTGCTGCTTATGTGATTTCCATGTTCCCAGCAGCAAGAGAGGGCAAACTTCAATCTGTCAGCACCTCCATACCTCTGCTGGGGCCACACTTGCTAATATCCTAGTGGACAGAGTATGTCACATGGCTGAGCCCAGATTCGAAGAGTGGAAAGCTATTAGACTCCACTTAATGAGAGGAGCAGCAAAGTCACATTACAAAGGGTGTGTATATGGGATGGGAAGAATTTGTTGCCATTTAAAAAAAAATCTACCTTATGCTCTGCTCTACGTGCTTTTGGGCGGTGGCTTCCTACCTTTCAATCTTGTCTACATCACCGTTATAATGGAGCGTTGTTCCTCACAGGGCTGCTGACAGGGTCAAAACATAAAGGAACAAATCGGGGGACATCACATTACCAGACTTCAAACTATACTACACAGCTATAGTAACTAAATCAGCATAGTACTGGCACACAAATAAAGACATAGACCAATGGAACAGAACAGAAAATCCAGATATAAAACCATCTGCATACAGCCAACTGATCTTTGACAAAGCAGACAATAATATACACTGAGGAAAAGAGTCCTTGTTCAGTAAATGGTGCTGGGAAAATTGGATAGCTACATGCAGAAGAATGAAACAGGATCCATATCTCTCAGCACTTACAAAACTTAACTCAAGATAGATAAAGAACTTAAATGTAAGGCATGAAACCATGAGAATTCTAGAAGAAAATTTTAGAAGAAAAGCTTCTAGATATCAGCCTAGGCAAAGAATTTATGAAAAAAA
>NW_012134636.1:770142-772794 GCF_000956105.1 Propithecus coquereli | reverse complement strand
GACTGACCAGGTCTCATGAAGCTGTAGTGGATAATACCAGTGCTGGACCACTAGACACCATTAGCTTTTTTTGATGACTATTCAGTTTTGGACGTGTTTCTGCACTTCATCTTTATCCAGCTATTGTACCAAACACTTGCAATTGTCTAAAAGAATCCATTTTTCATCATACGTAACAATATGGTGTAGAAATGGTTCACCTTTATGTTGTGACAGCAAAGAAAGGCAAGCTTCAAGATGATTTCTTTTCTGACACTCGTTTAATTCATGCAGAACCTATGTATCCAGCTTCTTTACCTTGCCGATTTGTTTCAAATGGTCCAATGTTGTTGGAATAGTAACATCATATCTTGCTACTAATTCACACGTAGGTTGAGATGGATTCATTTCCACTACAGCTTTCAGCTTATCATTATCCACCTTGGTGTCAGGTCACCCATGTGGTTTATTTTCAAGATTAAAATCACCAGAATGGAACTTCTCAAACCATCAATGCACTGCATGTTCATTAGCCACATCCTTCCCAAACACTTTGTTGATATTTCAAGCTGTCTGCACTGCATGGGTTTCACGATGCAACTCATATTCAAAAATAACAAAAATCTTTGACTTATCCATGGTTTCACAAAAATTGCTCTAAAAATTTTGAAAGATAATCACAAGCCAAAACATACGTTTGAAAGACTGAGGATGTACCTTCACAATAAAAAAAAACCAAGAAATGTCAAAGTGAAATGTCAGAGCTATCAACTGTTAAACTTAGTACTTAAGGAAATTGGACATTTTATACTTAATAACCTAATACCATTCAATCCAGCAATCCCCTTACTGGGTATTTACTCAAAGGAAAAGAAGTCATTTTACCAAAAAGTCACCTGCACTTGAATGTTTGTTGCAGCACCATTCACAATTGCAAAGATGTGGAATCAACCCAAATGCCCATCAATACGTGAGTGGATTAAAAAAATCTGGTATATGTCCACTATGGAATACTATTCAATCACAAAGAAGGATGACTTAATGCCTTTTGCAACAATTTGGATGAAACTGGAGACCATTCTCTTAAATGAAGTATCTAAAGAATGGAAAAACAAACACCACATGTACTCACTATTAAATTGGAACAAACCTATGAGCACACGTGTGCATAGAGAGAAGTAAAACTCAATGGAAATCAACCAGGGGGAGCGGGGTAGAAGGGCATGAGAGAAAACTTACCTAAGAGGTAAAATGAGCAATATCTGTGTGGTAGGCACTCCTATAACCATGACTCAAGCATTACAAAAGCAATCCATGTAACCAAAAAATTTGTACTCCACAATACTTTGAAATTTAAAAAAAAAGCAAACTGTAGAGTGCAATGGTAATATAAGGGTTTGTTGTTATCTGACATCTGTGTCGTGGGTGTTTCACTTTGAGTTGAGAAATACCCAGGTGTTTGGATCTCAAGAAATGATTTTGTTATCACACAGCTTAGTTTCCTAAGATCCAGGCTGGTGAGATCCTGACAAGTGTCTGACAAGATGCCACACATTCTTCTTGCGTAAATTGCATATTTCTCATGGTGTTAGTTGACGTTCTTGATCCTGTCTATCAGTGTCCCGATTCTAGATCCTGGGAGAGGAAATCTGGTTGGCCCAGTTCGGATCAGGTGGATAACCATGGTCCAACCATGGCAGTGAAAGGGGCATGGTCATGTGTTCCAAATGCTGTTTTACGTCTGTATGGACCTTACTCCCCTAAGCCAGCTGGACACACTAGTTATCAAGCGACCAATGGACCATAAAAGCAAGTTGTGAATACCACTAACCAGGCTTCTTGCTTGCTCCTAACTTGCTTACTCCTGACTCGTAACTCCTAATCTGACGTCTCTCTGGTTCCTGTCCAATTCCTGACTCTTGGCTCTCTTGTGTTTGTTATCTTGCCCTTATACTTTTGCACTTGGTGTTTTTCCTTTGGAATTGCTGGCCTCTGAATCTCACACCTTCCCAGTTCTTTTGGATTTGGTGGAGACTTGGAGTGCAATAGCCATCCTGGCTGACTCCTTGAGACTTCACTGGCAGCCTTTGTCCACCCATTTTACTACAAGATGCAGGGAGTTGGACAATTTATGAGTCTATTTCTCTCACTAAGCCATAATCCCCCTGAGGGCAGCTACCATGTCCTCAAATAACCAGATATTATTCGTCACTTTGTTCCTTCACACAGAACTAAGGGAATCAAGTGGAACGTGGAACCAAGATAGTCTAGATTTGTGCTGGACGTTTGTGATAGATGTGAGTTGTCCTGCGGCTTCTAGCATCCAAAATGCTTATTTTGTGGGAATCCTTCATTGCTGATGGACGTGGTCCTGTCTCCCCCTTCAGAGTGCTAAGGGGGCCAGACATTCCCTTTCCTCAGCCCCTGGCCTCCTGGGCATGTGTGACCTATGGTTGGCCAGCCAAATGCTCCCTTGAACTTTGAATCTTATAGGAGTCTCACAAAGACAGTGGTCACAGGTGATTCATGCAGGAGCGGTGGACAAGCTGAGAGTTCAGCAGAGGTCATGGCTGGTCTCGAGTGGCAGCTGTGCCAGAAGTGATCTAACCCAGCTATTCCAGTGGCCTGACCTGAGTTATGTTTTTGTCACCTGGCCTCCTGGTTTCCTGACTA
>NW_012134636.1:766408-768897 GCF_000956105.1 Propithecus coquereli | reverse complement strand
TTTTTACAAATGTATAATGTCATGTATTTACCATTACAGTATCATAAAGAATAGTTTTGCTTCCCTAAAAATCTGTTCATTACCTATTCATCCCTTCCCACTTCCCCCAAATCTTTGGCAACCACTGTTCTTTTTACTGTCTACAGTTTTGCCTTTCCAGCAATGTCATATAGTTGGAGTCACACAGTAAGTAGACTTTTCAGATTGGATTCTTTCACTTATCAATATGTATTTAAGTTTCTTCTATGTCTTTTAGTGACTTGATAGCTCATTTATTTTTATCACTGAATAATATTCCATTGTTTGGATTAATATTTCACAGTTTACCCATTCACATATTGAAGAACATTTTGTTTGTTTCCACATTTTGGCAATTATGGAGAAACTTGCATGTGCATGGAAATAAGTTCTCAACTCATTTGGGTAAATACCAAGGCGTACAATTGCTGGATCCTATGGTAAGAACATGTACAGTTTTGTAAGAAACTGCCCAACTGTCTTCCAAAGTGGCTGTACCATTTTTCATTCCCATCAGCAATGGATGAGGCTTCCTGTTGCTTCATATCCTTCAATACCATTTGATATTGTCAGCTTTTAGATTTTAGCCATTCTAATGTGTGGATAGTGTATCTCATTGTTTTAATTTGTTGTTCTCTAGTGACATACAAATTTGAGCATCTTTTTATATGCTTATTTGGCATCTGTATGTCTTCATTGATGAGTTATTTGTTCAGATTTTTGCCTACGTTAAAATTAGGTTGTTAATTTTCTTATTGTTGAGTTTGAGTTTTTTGTATATTTTGGATACAGGTATTTTATCAGATATGTCTTTTGCAAATCTTTTCTCCCAGTCTGTGCCTTGTATTTTCATTCTCTTAGCAGTGACTTTCATAGAGCAGAAGTTTCTAGTTTCAATGAAGTCCAGCTTATAGTTTTTTTCTTTCATAGAACGTACTTTTGATGCTGTTATCTAAAAACCCATCACCAAACCTAGATTTTCTCCTGTGTTATCTTCACAAGTTTTATAGCTTTGCATTTTACATTTAAGTCTGTGATTCGTTTTGAGCTAAATTGTGTGAAAAGTATGAGGTCCGCATCTAGATTTATTTGTCTTTTGCATAGGGATGTCCAATTGTTCCAGCACCATTTGTTGAAACATTATCCTTTCTCCACTTGAATTGCCTTTCATCCTTTGTCAAAGATCAGTTCACTGTATTTGTGTGGGTCTATTTCTGGGCTCTCTATTCTGTTCCACTGATCTATTTTTCTGTTTTTTAATCAAATGCCACACCGTCTTGATTACTGTATCTTTATAATAAGATTTGAAGTCAGGTAGTGTCAGTCCTTCAACTTGGTCCTTCTCTTTCAGGATCGTGTTGACTATTCTGAGTCTTCAGCTTTTCTCTATAAACTTTGGAATCCAGTTTTTCATTGCCTACAAAGTGACTTGCCAGGATTTTGACTGCGAGTGCATTGAATCTATAGATTAAGTTGGGAAGAATTGACATTGCTGAGCACCTTTTGGTTTATTGCCATTTGCATGAACATTTGGATGTTCTTTTTTTGTGACGTACCTATTCTAATCTCTTGGCTATTTTTAATTTTTCTTATTGATTTGTATAAGTTCTTTATATATTCTGGAAAAGAGTCCATTGTCTTTCTATGTGTTACAAATATCTTCTCTCATTCTGTGGCTGACTTTTATATTTAGTGATGATGTCTTTTGAAGAATGGAAGTTCTTAATTTAAATTTTGTTCAATTTATCTTCATGGTTATATATTTCATGACCTGTTCAAGATACCAAGGTTGTGAATAAATTCTCCCTTGTTATCTTCTAGAGCAGAGGTCTGCAAACTTCTACTGAAAAGGATCAGATAGTAAATATTTTAGGCTTTGTGGGTCATATGGTCTCTGTCACGGCTACTGAACTCTGCCATTGTAGTGTGAAAGCAGCCCTAGACAGTATGCAAATGAATGGGTGTGTCTATGTTCCAATAAAACTTTATTTTCAAAAACATACAGCAGGCCAGATTTGTCCATGGGCCATAGTTTGCTGAAGCCTGTTCTACACATATATACAAAACTTCCTGTAATGATGGAAATGTTCTGTATGTGCGCTGTCCAACACAGTAGCCATGAGCCACATGTGGCTAGTATGTCTTTGAAATGTATCTAGTGCAACTAAAAAACTGAATTTTTAATTAGCTCGTCAGTGTCGCCTTTGTCCCATATTAGGTATCTTATGTCTCATTATCTATGTGTATTTGTCCTTACACCAATATCACAGTGTCTTAAATACTGAAGCTCAGTAATGAAATAGACTGGATGTCTGGTAAATTTAATTCTTTCATCTTTTTTTTTCTTCAAGAAATATTGGCATTTTTTAACTCTTTGCATTTACCTATAAATTTTTATGATTAGTTTGTCAATTTTCACACACACACACACACACACACACAAACCCCTACTTGAATTTTTTTGAGATTGT
>NW_012134636.1:747240-765668 GCF_000956105.1 Propithecus coquereli | reverse complement strand
ATAGACAGAAAAATGCACAATCATAATTGTAGACAATGCATTTTCACAAAATGGACATATGGTTTAAGAAATAGAAGTTAACAGCACCCCAGAAGCCTGCCGTTTCCTCTGTAGTCACTTATCCTTCTCCATCCTGAAGGTAACCACTATCCTGTCTTCTGACACCACAGATCAGTTTTAACTGTTTTTGAAATTCATATAAATGTAATTATATAATAGGTACTCATTTGTGTCTTGCTTCTTTCCCTAAACATTGTCTTTATGTGATTGATCCATTTTGTTGCACATAGCAAATGTTTATCTTAATTTTGCAATAGTATTTCATTGCATAAATATATTATAGTTGGTTTATCTCTTCTATTGTTGATGGACATTTGGGTTGGTTGCAGTTTGGGGATATTATGAATAATGTTGCTGTGAACATTGTACGTACTTTTTGGGTGTACAAACGTGCACACTACTGTTGAGTTCATACTTAGGAGTGGAATTGCTAAGTTTTAGGGTGTGTGTGTGTTCATGTTTAGTAGATACTGCCAAACAGTTTTCAAAAGTGAGTGTAGGAACATTTTCCTACAAGCAGCATATAAGAGTTTGAGTTTCTCCTTGTTCTTGCCGAGACTTGGTATTGTCAATCTTTTTAATTTTAATCATTCTGATGGGAGAATAGTGGTAGCTCATTATAGTTTTAATTTGCTTTTTATTAATAACTAATGAGATTGAGCATCTTTTCATATGTTCATTGGTCCTTTGGATATCTTCATTTGTGAAGTTAGGTCTATTGCCCATTTCCCCCCATGGGTTGTCTGTCTTTTTCTTATGATTTGTATAGATTCTTTATGTACTTTGGGTGAGAGTCTACTGATCTTTATATATGTTGAAAATATCTTCTATTCTTGCCTGTTATTCCCTTTTTTGTGTTTTTTGAACAGAAGTTCTTAATTTTAATGTAATTAATAAGTAGACTTTATTAATCTTTTTCTTCATTGTTGATGCTTTTGGTGTCCTATTTAACCAATCTTTACCTATTCCAAAGTCAAGAATATGTTATCCTGTGTTATCTTCTGGCCTTCTTTGCTTTGCTTTTCCCATTTGGATTTACAGGTGCTCCTCGACTTATGATGGGGCTACATCCCAACAAACCCATTGTAAATTCAAAATATTGTAAGTCGAAAATGCATTTAATACACTTAACCTACCAAACACCATTTCTTAGCCTCACCTACCTTCCTTAAACATGCTCATAACACTTACATTAGCTTGCAGTTGGGCAAAATCACTTAACACAAAGCCCATTTTATAATGAAGTGTTAAATATCTCATGTAATTTATTGAATACTATACTGAAAGTGAAAACTGGAATGATTATATGGGTTCTCAAGTTCAGTTTCTAGTTAACATACATCTCTTTTGCACCATGGTAACGTTGGAAAATCTTAAGCCAAACCAGTCTTTTGTCAGGGACTATCTATGCTATGGACGGCCTAACTGTGGAGTTGATTTAGCATAGGATTTCTCAACATCAGCATTATGGACATTTTGGAGCAGACAATTCTTTGTTGTGGAGGTCTGTCTTGTGCATTGTTGGATACCCAGAAGCATTTCTCGCCTATGCCCATTAGATGCCAGGGGCACACCCTCCTCTGCTAGTCATGACAATCAAAAATGTCTGCAGAATTGCCAAATGTTCCCTGTAGGGAAGAGGAGGCAAAGTTGGTCTCAGTTGATTTAACATATGATGTGAAGTAGGAGTCAGGTTTCATTTATTTTCTCATATGCTGTTCAATTGATTTTATTTCTTCCTTTACTATCTTTATACATTTAATTTATTTTCTTTTCTTTATTGCACTGGCTTGAACCTCTAGTACAATGTTTAATAGAAATAATGATGGAACAGTAAAAGCTTTCAGTATTTCACCGTAAGTTTTTTTTTTTTTGCAGTAGGTTTGCTGAGAATATCCATTATCTGATTCAGAAAGTTCTCTTCTATATCTAATTTATTAGTTTTTAAAAAGAACTCATTAATGGTTGTTGATGTATTTTAAAAATTTTTTTTGTATCTATGTAGATGATCATATGAATTCCCCTTAATTACGTTAATGTTGCTTTGCATAATTATGTTAATTGATTTTCCAATGTTAAACTAGCTTCATGTTTTTAGAATAAACTCAATAACTGAGGTCTCGGATTATGTTATCTTCTTCCACCAGGAAATTTTAACTTTTGCTTTTGGCAAGCTTCAAGGGACATTAGCAATTCAGGATGAACTGAAACCAGTTTTAGGCACTGAGATGATTCTAGGCTGAACTGCAGTGCCTCCCAGGGCTGGTCTACTTCCTGTTTATTCTTACTCCTAGGGGCAGCCATTCATGTTTTTCAGTCAATGTGACAAGAAGGGCCTTACCAGGGCTACGAGGGCTCCTTCTCTATAGTGGGCCTTGGACTTCAGCTTTTGTCCACCTGCGTCGCAAAGGTATCAGGGGCACTGTTTAGACTCTCAGACTCTCAGCCCCACTTTCCAGAATCAGCAAATTACCCCTGGGGGAAGATAGACCCAAATGTTCAGCTCTCTGGATTAAATCTTTTTTTAGATCATGACTTGGTCATTCTTTCTGCCTTATTAGTCCTCTGAGGGCTTCGAACAGTTTTTTTTCTTTTTCTTTATTTTTTTTTAAATTAAACAAGGAGAAATTTGTTGCAAAGATAGACAACATTCCCAGGATCGAACCGTGATGGGCAACTGGGCCTGGGAATACATAGGAACAAAGGAGATCCTGCAAACTGACGAGCAGGAAGCATAGCCACCATCTTGTGAGTAGAATAGTGTCTTCAGGATGATACTCTAATCCTGCCATCCAGATGAATGCCATTCAGCCATTCTCTTTGTCATTGTGGCTGGTATTAGGGTTCTCCAGAGAAATAGAATCAATAGGATAGTTAGCTAGCTCGCTGGCTAGATTGATAGATAGAAGAGGAGATTTATTATGAGAATTGGCTCACATGATTATGGGGCCTGAGAAGTCCCCCGATAGCCATCTGCAACCTTGGAGAACCAGGAAAGCTAGTGGTACAATTCAGTTCGAGTTCTAAGGCCTGAGAACCAGTGGCACCAATGGTGCAACTTCCAGTCTGAGGCCAAAGGCCTTGGGGGTTGCTAGTGTAATTCCCAGAATCCCAAGGCCCAACAACCAGGGCTCTGATGTCCAAGGGCAGGAGAAGATGGATGTCCTAGCACAAGGAGGGAGAGAATTTCCAGTTTCTTTATCAAAAAAAAGGTTATTGTCATTATTTTGTTCAGTTATTATAATTGTTCTCAGTGGGAGGGTTGATCCTAATTACTTAATCAGTCATTAGAAATAGAAGTTTGTATGTTCTTAGAGAAATAAATATCAAGCATACAAAGATAGATCATATGCACATTAAAATAAAACGACCGGCCAGGCGTGGTGCTCACACCTGTAATCCTAGCACTCTGTGAGGCCGAGGCGGGCGGATTGTTTGAGCTCAGGAGTTCGAGACCAGCCTGAGCAAGAGCGAGACCCCGTCTCTACCAAAAATAGAAAGAAATTAATTGGACAGCTAAAAAAAATATATAGAAAAAATTAGCCGGGCATGGTGGCTCATGCCTGTAGTCCCAGCTACTTGGGAGGCTGAGGCAGGAGGATCGCTGGAGCCCAGGAGTCTGAGGTTGCTGTGAGCTAGGCTGACGCCATGGCACTCACTCTAGCCAGGGCAACAAAGTGAGACTCTGTCTCAAAAAAAAAAAAATAAATAAATAAAACGACCCATGTGTCACCACGTAGGTTAAGAATAAAACATTATCAGTGTCTTGGAAGCCCCTATGTACCTCTCAACAATCGTATTTGCCCTCTGCCATAATTAACTCTTACCTTGATTTTTGTGTTCATCTTTCTTTGTGTTTCTCTACAGTTTTAGAACCTGTATATGCATTCCCAACTATACTGTTTAGTTTAGCTTGTTTTTGAAATTTATGTAAATGGAATATTCTGAATGTATTATTTTGTGTCTTAATTCTTTTGCTCAAGATAATGTTTTTAAAATTTATCTAAGATGATGTTAATTTTCCCTGCTCCATAGTTTTCCATTGATATACAGTATACTTTTCCATTCTACTGTAGATGGACATTTGTATTGTTTCTGGTTTTGGTCTATTATAAACATATAGCAGTGAATGTTCTTCTACACACCTCTTGGTGCCTGAGTGGAGTTGTAGGCCGTACGTATCTTCAATTTTTCTTGATCATAGTAAGCTCTTTTCCAAAGTGCTGGTACCAATTTACAATCCCATTGCAGCGTGAGTTTCTGTTGCTCCATAATCTTGCCAACACTTGATATTAATTGACCTTTTACATTTTGCTAATACAGTGAGCATGAAATAATATCTCATCTTATATATTTCTGTGATGCCTGTTGAGGTTGCACATTTTTTCCTATGAGACCATAAGCATTTACTTTTCTCTGAAATACCTGTTCTTGTGTCTTGTTTATTTATTTATTTATTTATTTTGACTGAGCTGTGTGTTAGGGTTCTCCAGAGAAACAGAACCAATAGGAAATATATGTAGGAAGAGATTTATTATGAGGAATTGGTTCAGATGATTATGGAAGCTGAGAAGTCCCATGATCTGCTGTCTGCAAGCTGGAGACCCAGGAAAGCTGGTGGTGTAATTCCAGTGTGATTCCACAGGCCAGAGAGCAGGGGGGGCTGATGGTATAAATACCAGTCCCGGGGCAGGAGAAGAATGTCCCAGCTCATCCTCCCTCCTCTGCCTTTTTGTTCTATTCAAGCCCTCAATGGGTTGAATAATGCGGACCTTGGGAGAGCCATCTACTTTACTGAGTCCACTGATCCAAATGCTAATTTCATCTCAAAACACCCTCACTGACATACACAGAAACTATGTTTAATCTGGGCACCCTGTGGTACAGTCAAGTTGATATGCAAAATTAACCATCGCAGGCTATTTGCTTTTTTCTTAGTGATTCCCAGGAGTCTTTCTATATTCTAGATCAGGACTGTGCAATAGAACTTTCCACGATGATAGAAATGTTCTGTAGCTGCACTGTTCAATAGGTAGCCACTAGCCACATGTGGCTATTGAGCACTTGAAATGTGACTAGCACAACAGAGGAACTAAATTTTTAATGTTATTTAATTTTAATTTGAATAGCCATATGTCTAATAGCTACCATCTTGGGCAGCAAAGTTCTAGATAACAACGATTTGTTGGCTTTATGTTTTACAAATACCTTCTTGAAGTTTGTGGATTGTCTTTTCACTCCCTTTTGATGAACAGAAGTCTTAATTTTAATGCAATGAATTTTATCAACCTTTTTCTTTATAGTTTGTTTTGTTATATATCTTGTTTATAAAATCCTTTCTTCTACCGAGGTCTTAGGAATTAAGTTTTTGCATCCCATGAAGAAATATAAATTTTTTTCCTTACGGGTAACCAAGTTTCCTGCACCATTTTCACTGAATGGGCCTTCGTTTCCTCACCAATCTGCCAGGCTAGCTGTATTGATCAGAATATTGGCCAGAAACAGAAGACACACTCAAACATTGTTGTTAAAGAGAATTTAATAAAGGCACTATTTACAAAGGAGAGGCAGGGTTAACACATTAACTGCCATGTGAGTTATATTTAACTCATGCTAGCTGTGAGCCTGAGGCCTCGTGAAGCATATGTAACTCACGTCTCTTTACTGTGAGAGCTATGTGAACTATTTTTCAAGTGCATATAACTCACACACAGAAAACAAAAAATATCAAATTTTTCATTAAATGAGAAAGGATCATTTTGTTTTTGAAGTTTTTAATTCTATTTTCGTATTAAAACACCATTGCCCCAAGAAAAAAATTTTTTTTCTAGTGTGGCAGTCAATGTGTTAAGGGAAAGTGACAGTTGGTGAAGCAGCCTGGGGCTAGTAATAGCTGGGAACCCTTTTTCCCTCTAACCCTGACAGTCAGGGAAGACAAAAGTTACTGGACCCAGAGGGAAAAGTAGAAGGAGAAGGCCACCAAATAGGAGAGGAAACTCTCTGTAGAGAAATACGCCAATCACTGTGACCCAGGAGAGAGGATGTTGGCCAGTGGAATAAATACCTGACCACTCGACCCCTTGCTTGTCCCTCCTGCAGATTTAGTAATAAACTACCATAACCCAACTAGAAGCCAAGGAGCAGGGAGTCCATTGATGAGGTCTATAAATGTCCACTTTGGGGCACAGGACAGAGTGGAGAAGGGTG
This sequence comes from Propithecus coquereli, assembly GCF_000956105.1. NCBI lineage: Eukaryota > Metazoa > Chordata > Mammalia > Primates > Indriidae > Propithecus > Propithecus coquereli. The sequence continues at coordinate 759,401 of NW_012134636.1, read as the reverse complement.
GAGAGTGTGTCTGGATGGACAAACAAGCCATTGAGCACATCTGCTCGGTTATAACTCTATTTTCCACAAACGCGTGGGTATGTACAGGCTCTCTCTCCACACTGTGTCACTGGTCTGTTTGTCTGCAGCACTGTCATGCTGCTTTAATTACTAAAGCTTTAAATATATTTTCATATTAGGGTGGACAAGTCTCACCTTGCTTTTCTTTTTCAAGAATGTCTTGGCTGTTCTCTGCCTTTTGTTCTTCCACTTATATTTTAGAATCAGCTTGCCAATATCTATGAAAAACTCTATGGGAATTTTGATTAGAGTTGCAATGAACCTCTAGATCAATTGGAAGAGAGTTGACATATTTACAATATTGAGTCTTCCTACCAAAGACGGTGTTTATGTTTCCACATACTTAGGTCTTATTTGATATAGTTCTTAATAAAATTTTACCATTTTCTTTATAAATGGCTTCCATTTTTTTCGTTAATTTTTTTCTAGGTACCTTCTATTTTTGTTGCTATGGTAAATATCTTTTTTTTAAAAAATAGAGATAGGTTCTCGCTATATTGCCCAGGCTCGTCTCAAACTCCTGGGCTCATGGAATCCTCCTGCCTTGGCCTCCCAAAGTGTTGGGATTACAGGTATGAGTTATCAAGCCTGGATGGTAATATCTTTTTTAAAAACAAGTTATTTTCTGCCTGATGCTTGTATATAAAAAATGCAATTATTTTTGTCTGTTTTAGACTGAGCAACCTTACTAAATTATCACAATAATTCTAATAATTTCTCTGAGAGTTCTTTGGAATTTCTATGCAAATAGACGTATCATCTATAAATAATGATAGTGTTATTTCTTCCTTTATTTTTTAATCTTCTGCACAATATAGGACTTCTAGTAAAATGTAGAAGTTGGTATTAGCAGATATCCTTAACTTGCTCCTGGTTTTACAGGGAATGCTCTTAATATTTCAACATTAATTATGATGTAGGTTAAGGAAGTGCCCTTCTATTCCTACTTTCTTAAAGTATTTTTGTTTTTAACATGGATATTGAATTTTGTCAAATGCTTTTACTGCACTAATTGAGGTTATCATAGGAGTTTTCTTCCAACTACATTTGGAATGGTCCTATTCCTAATTGCTCAATTCTTATCCATTTTTCAGAGCTCCCCAAAATCTCCCTGGCTATTCCCAACTCCACATCATAAGGAATCCCTTCTCTTCTTCCTTCATTTGATAATTAGCCTCTGAGCATGGGACCATATATTATTCACTTATGCATCCTTCAATGCCTGGCACACTGGAACATAGTACTAATTAAATGCTGGTTGAATTATGGAGTGGGTCTTTCTTATGGCACTTAATAATTTTGATTTTGTAGTTTCTTCTCTATGGTCTTTGCTTCCTATCTGGACTGGAAGGTTTCAAGGGCAGGTCCACATCTGGTTACTCTCACTATTCCTGCAGGACCCAGCGTAGGCCTGATTCAGAGCCCTGTTCACTGACTGAATGAATCCTTGCTCTCTTTGGTAAACTCTACCACTAAAACTGTAAACCAGACTTGCAGGAGTAGCCAATCTCTCTTCAGGGTTGCCTCTGCAGGGAGAGGTTTGCTTCACTCACCCTCAGGGAGCCAGGCCAGGCCTGATGGCTAAGGGCAAAGGAATCTGCTCCATTGCTTCAGATTAATTTGTAAAAAGTGATTTTGCAATAGTCTGGGCTCAACTGGCCAGGGGTGAAGGATGGACAAAGAAGCCATAAAGAGCATTCCTTCCCTCTAATAGAAACGGAACCAAGGACAGGGCAGTATGCCAGGGCGTCAGCCACTGATGTATCTTTACTAAGCCCTTACTTTGTGCCAGCTCTGTGCCTTGTGGAGGCAAGAGAGACATGCCGGTCTCATTCCTGAACACTTAGAATTTATTTTGCACCTTGGAAACAGAAATTCACATTTGACAAGTTACTGTTTACTCATTTGTGCATTTATTCATCTATTCATTTGTTCACTTAGCATTTCAAAGCCCTGACTATGTGGCAGGTATTGTGCTAAGCACTAGCGGATCTGGGGGTAAAGAGATGCCACAGATGTCGTTGCGCTGCATGGCTGAATGAGGGAGTTGGCTGTGTAAACAGCTCAGGGGTACAGTGTGATCAACATGGTGGTCGAGGTATGTTTGAAGTGCTGGGTTGGGGAGCAAAAGGATACAGTGACTTTCAGGGGAAGAAATGAGTGGATTAACAGAGGACATGGATTTGGTGTAGAAGTTCTTTACTAGGATAAGAGAAAAGGATGAATGCAAAGTTGGAGACTTGAAGAGCACGATAAGTTGGGAATGATAATGATGACTAGAGATTAGGGACCAGAAGGAGGATCGTGGGGGGAGGGAGGCAGAAACCAGGCTCAGAAGGTCCTTAATTCACAGTGAGAAGATGTGGGAGCCGTATCCTCAGGGCATCGAAAGTCATTTAAACATGTCAGTAGGGGAATAATGTGATCTGATTCATATTTTAGAAGGCTGCAAATGGTCAGAGCACAGGGAATGGAAAGAAAGAGAAGAAACCTGAATGAGGAAGACAAATGAATAAGAGTGTTTGAGCTGAGCCTTGAAGGATGGGCAGGATCGCCTGGGTAAGGATGAGAGAGGGTGACATTCCAGGCAAGGAGAAGGGCAGAACCTCTGGTATAGGATTGGGAAGCACTGGGGGAGGGGGTGGCAGGGGCCAGTGAAGAGATCCTGCTGATTGGAACCCAAAGACGATCACAAAGTTTGAAAGCGGGTGGTACACGTTGGGTGGGGCATCTAGAGTTTGGAAACCTGTAAAATCAAATGAGAAAGCATCCAACAAAGACTCCAAAATCTTAGGGATTGGAGATGTAGCAGAAGGTAGTGGGAAGAGATTATTTGGAGAAGAGAAAAACCAGTTTCCAGACTCTGCTCTGGTATGTGACGCTGAGCAAGTTATTTCCCCTCTCTAGGTCTCAGTTTTCTTACTTACAAAATGAAGAAGCTGGACTAGATCTCTTCCAGCACTGGTAAGTTAGGATGTCAATCCCTAGCTTCTATCTTTCGTTCACTAGTATGTTTGCACTTATCCCCGTGCCAACCACACTCACTGCCTAACTGCTTCCTGCCAAGCTCCATCTCATCCAAAGCAAGCAGAATTTGTGGATGAGACAGCACAAGACAAAAATAAGCATGATACAAATCCTCAAAAAAAAAAGAAAAGCTATTAGAACATGAAACAGGGATAAGCAGGGATAAAGATGATACCAGACAAGGAAAACCTAATAAGTAAAATAACAGACTCAATACATAGGTTGAATAACGGCAAGGAAAATGCTGAAGAATAATATATCAGTTAGCTTTTTCTGGGTAACAAACTACTGCCAAACTGACTGGCTTGAAACAGTAGCCTTTTATTACTGTTCACGGTTTACATGTCAAGTGGGCCGTGCTGTTGATCTGCGTCAGACCCAGTTCATCTCAACTGAGCTTGCTCAGGCATCTGTGGGCAGCTGGAAGGTCGCGGAGGGGGCAGCTAGCTGGTTTAGAATCATCTCGTTCACACGCCTGACAATTGCATGGATGTCAACTGGGACGAAGTTGCTGACTGGGCCGCATGTCTTCTATTGCTCAGTAGGCTCACCAGGGCATGTTTACATGGTGCTGTGGTTTGAATGTGTCCTCCCCATGTTGAAACTTGTCCAAACTTGATCCCCATTGTGGACATGGGATCTTTAGAACTTCCAGAACTGTGAAAAATACATTTCTACTGTTTACAAACTACCCCGTCTGTGGTATATTGTTACAACAGCACAGACAACTAAGACGCATAGTGGTGTCAGGATTCTAAGAGAAAGGGAGTGGAGGCGTACAAATGGCCAGAGTATGTCACAAGGCCAGGCAAGGGTCAAAGCTGGGGAAATAGACTCCATCTGTTGATGGGAGGAGCTGCAAAGTAACACTACAAATGGCACAGAGGAAGAAATGAAGGACTGTAGGATATTTTTTTCAGTCTATTAAATTGAATTCTCTGGCCAGAGTTATTCACATCCTTCCCACTTGCAATATGCTTACCCCATTCCAGCATCCAGACCAACTGTCCTCAAACTATGACATGAAGCTTGAAGTCATGCTTGGATCTCATGATCTATATCAGGTTCCAGTGAAATTTCTCAAATGTGGTTCCTTTTCATTTGGAGACCCATGAACCAAGAAGATAAGTTGTCTGATCCACACATACCTAAAATGCATTAGTGAGGCAGGTAAATGGTAAATGTAGTGGAAACACTCTTATTCAAAGGGGGAAGAACCAGAAGAAAACAGCTCTCACTGGTCCATATGCAGCCGGGCTTATGTTAAAAGTTCTTCCTACTTAGGAGTAGGAAACATTCCTTGATTGGATCTAGGTTCTGCTCCCTGAGAATGCCTTCCTAGTCTATTTTTTTCCTCTGGCTTTTGGGTCCACCTTCTGGAACTCCCATGAAAGGCCTCATTTGTAGCTAGGTAGCTTTCTCAACCTGATTCCTGTCTCTAGAAAGTTCCCCTCTGCATTTTTTTTTTTTTTTTTTTGTGGAGACAGAGTCTCACTCTGTTGCCCTGGCAGGAGTGTGCTACTAAATAAATGCAACCTCATTTTCTATACGTTCTTTTTTTTTTTTTTTTTTTTGGTCAAGGGAAGTGACCCAGGGAGGAAAATGAATTTCATCACCAACTTTTGGGAAGAAATGGAAAGAATAGGGCCTCTACTTTGCTCGATGACTCTAGCGAAATGGAAAAGAGACATCAGCTTCATGACACACCAGAGCTACAGCTGAGCAACACTTTCCCAGGAGCGTCTTGCTGGGTGAGCTTGAGCAAGACACTTCAGAATAGCAACACTGCTTTGCTGGTGGAGCCTGGCAAAGGGGGAGGACTCAGACAAGGAGAGTCCGTGGCGGAGGCAGATGCCACTGTTCCCCAGCCCTCCCGCTGCTCTTTCCTACAGCTAGTGAAGAGAATTGCAAACCAGCGTGGTGGTAGAGACTGGACTTCTGGAGTCAGATGCTCATGGATGGGGATCACACCCACATCCCTCGCTAGCTGACCCTCTCTGAGCTTCAGTTTCCTCATCTATGAAATCATGGCAATGGTGCCCACTATGTAGGACCGAGTAAGGATTGAATGCCTACCTCACAGTGATAACACAGTAGGCACTAAATAAGTGGTAGCTCTTGTTGTGATGTTTGTTGTCATTACCTGCTCTTACTCTTGGAGAGAGGATGTTTTCAGTGCACAGAATATGGCAGCAATCCCCAGGTGGATCTGACTGAACCAAGAGCGAGCAATGACTTCCCGGAACAGCATCTGGGCTAGGTCATCACTGCACCAAGGGTGCTGTGATTTGTCAATTGTCTGGGCTATGACTAAACGCTTAAAAGAAAAGATAGCCTGGAGCTGGAACCCAGTAGAGTGAGGCAGGGAAACTGCACAGCTGGGCAGAGAAGGGAGCATCTAAGAGCCATAGCCCGGGCGGGAACGAGCCGTCAGCCTTACTGGACCTGTGCCAAAAGCCCCGTGGAAGTTGCTGGTCATTTCGTGAAGCCGCAGGTGGTCAGACAGCACTGAGTCCCACCCCCTCAGTTTAGACTCCAGGAACCAGGGGCCGAGAGAGTGGAGGGGACTTACTCAAAGTTGGAGTGATGCTGGCATTAGAACCGAGGGCTCCTGAAAGTTGGGGGCTGTGCTGACATTAGAATGGAGGACTTATGACACCCAACCCCATTGCTCCAATCATGATTAATTGTGTTGAGTTTGCTATGACAGATCACGTTTCTCTAGATTTATTTGTTTATTTGAACTAAAGTGTCCTCTCTGCAGTCATCAGGCAGAATCATGGAGGAGGCCCGGAATGCACGTGTCCTCAGCCTCCCTTTCTCGTGCCTCTCCAGCCTCCATCCTTCCTCCCCCTTCCCAGCTATTAGTCACCCAGGGCTTCCAGCTGCCCAGTCTCAGCCCCCTCACCTCGGTTCCATCATAGTGTCATTACAACTGTGATATTTATTTTATGGGTTTTTTACTTATTTTCCATCTGTCTGCCCCTCACTTGGTTGTACACTCTATAAAAGCATGGACTTGACTTGGGGCTGTAGTCCCAGTGCCTGGAACAGTGCCTAGCCCAGAGTAGGTCTCAATAAATACCTGCTCAGGGAACCAACCAACAAACTCACTTAGAGGTGATAGGGCTTTACTCTGTTCCCTCCTGTGGCGTGATACTACTGTAAGAGAGGACCCTTAGGGAAAGTAGGATGAACTGAGAGCAAGAAACTAAGATTTGCTGAGCTCTGAATAAGGGCAAGGCACTGAGCTAGGTAATTAGTGCACATTATCCACGACAAGAGCCATGCTTGGTAGATTCCCCGTGACAGGTTATTGCTTAATTCAAAACAGTCTCTATTGAAGGAACTTAATGCATGGGAGAAATAAAAAGATTTTCGAGTCTGAGATGGTCTCTTCCTGGTGCCTCTCTTAGCACACTGCCTGTCCACAGGAGGGGCAAGTTTTGGACACCATGACTCCTTAGTAATGACCCAAGGAATTGTCATTGTCCAGGCAGGAGGTTTTCAAGCTTTGTGTAACTTTCACTACAGACATGTAGATGTGACTGGCTGACCCTGTGTTAAGACTGAAGGAATGGCCAGGCGCGGTGGCTCACGCCTGGAATCCTAGCATTCTGGGAGGCCAAGGCGGGAGGATCACTTGAGGTCAGGAGTTTGAGACCAGCCTGAGCAAGAGCGAGACCTCGTCTCTACTAAAAATAGAAAAAATTAGCCAGGTGTGGTGGTGTGCACCTGTAGTCCCAGCTACTTAACAGGCTGAGGCAGGAGGATCGCTTGAGCCCAGGAGTTTGAGGTTGTCGTGAGCTAAGCTGATGCCATGGCACTCTAGCCTGGGCAACAGAGCAAGACTCTCAAAATAAAATAAAATAAAAGCCTGAAGGAATTAGGTTTTTGCCTTTTAAGTAGACCTTTTGATCATATCTCAAAAACAATTGTGGGTGTGACTTTTTTCAAATAAATTGGACTCAAATCAGATTTATAGGAAACCCATACAGTTTTTAATGGTGCTAAACATGCAAAAGTGCTGCCAACCTAGATTTAGATTTGGACTGAGATCTAAGTTTGTTCAAATTAGACCCAGGGAGGCCCCAGGAAGCACCAGGAAACCAGCTGCCTTTGTTGATTCTTGAAACACATTACGTATCAACATCATGGCTGAAGTAGAAACCAGGACTGCAGAATGGGCAAGGAGAGGCCGTCTATGCTTCTCACGTGTCCCGTTACTGCTGGCCCAGGGAATGAAGCCTCTTCCCAGAGTCACTCCTGCTTCTGCTCTTCCTTCTCCTCACAGAGATGCAGAGGAATTCTGAGGCCCGGATTGTTAGGGCTGACACCTAGGTGAGAAACCTAAGATTCAGAGGGTGGAAGTTCTTCCTTTCAAAGGAGCTGGCACCAATTATCTGGCAGCCTCGAGCCCCCGCCCCCCACCACCAGAGCCCACCGCTGCCTTCTTCAGGGTCTGATCCCTGGTGCTAAGGTGATGATCACAGTTGTCAGCAATAAAGTATCGCCTGGCCGTCTTGGGACGTTCTTTACACGTTCATCATTTGCTCCATCTCCAAACCCATCGGATAAACAAAAAGCCCAATTGACAGCTGAGCAATCAGTCAGGATCAGGGATTTGTCCAAGACCCAGGCCCAGAACCAGGTCCCCTTGACTCCAAACCCAGCACTCCTCCCCTCTGTGTAACTCCCTTACAGGGTTGCAGGGCCCAGCACCTACCTCACCTGCACAGCTTGCTGGAGACTCCAGGACCATGCCACAGGCCATTGAGAACTGCTGGGTACAGGCCAGTGGCTCTTTCAGAAGGGAGGAAAAGCCCCCCGGAAAGGGCAAGAGGGCCCGCAAAAACAGCTTTTCTCTGGACTCACTCTGGGCCATCTATCAGATGGAGTGGAATGCTTGCATGCAGCTAAGGACATGTTTCTTGACCTTAGGAAATAAGCTCTTAAGCTTTCAGCTATAAAAAAGGAAAATCAAGTAATGCATACAACAGACATCACCCCATCACTGAGGTCTGCCCTGTCATCCCTCCCTAAGTCTCAAACCTTCCATCTCTCAGCCTCCCCTGGGGCTTGGCCATCCCCAACTCTGATCCTGAGCCTCTGCGCCACACACTCACCCCTTGGCCCCACCCAAAGACTGGAACTCACTCGCTTCACCTCCTGCCCATCCTCCACCACAGCCTGGCTCTGGCCCACCCCATTCTTGAGCCTCATTCCAGCCTGGACACTGCACCCCGCACCCACATACTCAACCTCGCCCCACGTCAGAACTCATCTCACCCTCACCCCATACCCAGACCTACCACCATCCCTAACACCACCAATTCACCCCTTATGCAGACCGAAATACCAAACGTCACCCAACCTCACTCCCACTGCCTCTTCGTGTCATTCTTGAGCCTTGGGGCTGGGAGTGACATGGCCTATTGCACACGTTATTGGGAAATTTGGTAAATGCTCATTTCATAATGGTGTCTTTTTGAGGCTAACAAAATAAGTGTGGCTGTCCCTTTGTCCACAGAGTCAAATTGGCTGCCTCAAAACAACACTGTCCATAAATGATGCCAGTGGGTGAGAAGATACTGCGTAGAAGATCTCCCTTGGCAGTCCCGTTGTGCCCAGGTCAGAGGCAGAGAGTTAAATTTTGTAGTCGGTAAGTCGAGTAGGCATGTGAGTGCTACAAATGGAGCCTGAGACAAGCACAGTCACTACTTTATGTAATGACGTGGTCGTGGAGCCACCTCTGACACGGAAAGTGCAGGCACAAACCATCCATCTTTTCAAGCAAATGAGAAAGGTTCATTTCTCAGATCTGGTAGTGTTCTTTAGAACTCAGTATTTTCTATCCTTTCAATTGCTCATTGCATTGTCTTCTCCGTGTCTTTCTGAGTGATTGACTTTCCAAAGCATTTTGGCTCCCTGGAAAATGAAAGGGGTCTGGAAATGTCAGGTGTGCTATAATTACCCCTGGCAGCACCAGGGGTTAGGCCAAGCAGCTCTCATCTCAACTTGCCTGCAGTAACTCTAGCTGTCTTCTTTGTGAAAATGTCAGCTTGATTAGAGATGGCTCCCACAGTGGATTGGGCAGGGGGTGGGAGGCAGGGAAATAGTCACCATATTTTTTTTTTTTTTTTGGCATCAGCCCCAAGTTAGATTTTTAATTTGCAGAAACTCCCAAGAAATTTCAGCCAGTGTTGTAGTCAGACCAAAATTTGATTTAGGTTGGCACATTAAAACCCCCTCCTGCTTTTAAAGTGCTATACACTTTCCAAGATCATTGTCCTATCCATCCCTCACAATACCCCTGCTTGGAAGGCATTATTATCTGCTTTTCACAGAGGAGGAAATGGGGGCTCAGGGGGTTAAGCGACTTGTCCACGTGGTGGAGCTTTCCTGACACCCCATCTCCTGAGCTCACCGCACTGTTGCCAGCATGGTGTTGGCTGCTTGGCTGCCCTGGGGGGAGCGAAGCTAAGGCCCAGGAAGGCCTGGGTTACGTATCAGGTGTGACTGCGCTGGAAGAGGCAAGACAGATACCAGCCAGGATGCTGTCTGTGAAAGATGAACATGATGGCAAGCCTCGAAATTCAGTTCACTTCGCTATTACCAAATACCTAGAGGCTTCATGTGATGTCAACTGAATATCCAGACTTTTGATTCATTTGTTTTTTGTCTGGTTGATATTCAGTCTTTTGTAACAGAGAGAGCCCTGTGTTTGATATCCATTATCTGTTTGCTATCCATTATCTCATTCACTTCTTGCAATAGCACTTTGAGATATGGTTGCTATTATCCCCACTATACCAATGAGAAGTTAAACGACTTGTCTGACATCTCACAACTTTGGGACCACTCTTATCTACTACTGTAAACCTCTTCTCTATACATCAGAAAAAATGGAATTCCAGTCTGAGCTTTTTCTCTCTTTTTTTTTCTGTGTCATTGGATGAGTTCACAAAATTCAGCAAATGTTTATTAAGTAGACACTTTTTCACATCTGATGAACAAGTAACTTCCTTTCTCTCACGGACAAAAATCCATCGATAAACAAGTGAGTTAGGCAAGCTTTTCTGGGAAGATCCTTCTAGAGCTCATACACTATGATTCTGTAATACTGACAGTTTGGAGTGACAATGGTGTAATACCCAACCTCTCAGATGTGGATCTGGGCTTTCACAATGTCAAAGGTAATCTCTCCCAAACTTCAGAGAGGTTCCCTGAATTCGCCACCTGTAAAAGCATTATTTTATATATCTCCTGCAGGCACTATTTATATACAACTATCTGACTTAATGCATAACACCAACAATTTGAACTTTGTTATCGTTACCATCTTAAAAACGAGAAAACTGAGGTTCAGTGATTTTAGCCACTTGCACACTGTCAGAGAGCTATCCAAGGCAAAGCCGGGACTTGGTATTAGAAGAATCACTACAACAGCTACTGCTTCCTCATGTGCACCATGGGGCTAGCTCAAGCCCTGGGAGAAGCTGGCTTAGACTGAGAGTGCATCAAGACCATTCACCGAGGCCTCTGGAAACGCTATCCATCTGCCTCCCCACAGACCATCTGACATTTGTCACACTAGATCTTTTTCACTCTCCAAGTGACCTTGTCTGTGAGTCAGTCCTTAACATTTGGTAAGACAGACTAGCATGAAATGGAGCCACCAGGTGATCTTTTGGAACCTCTGGGATGCCTCTTCCATGACACAAGGATACTCAGTCTTCCTGAAACCTGCCTGTCTTGGGCCAAGAGATGAGTGGAACCTTTAGTAGATAAATGTCCTCACCACTCAGATGATGTCACTTGTGTTCCCTGAACCTTTATAGCCTCTTGCTCCTGACAGGTGGTCATTATCCCTCGCACTGGGCTACATCACCCTCCTTGTAAGAAATGAGATCGAGGCAAGCTTCTTTATTCTCATAGCTAAAGAGCTTCCAGATAATATCTTTGCATTGGAAAAAAAAATCTGGGGGAGCAAAATAAGAGTTGACTTGTCAAACAGTTATTGAAAAAATAGAGTGATTGGGATATATCAAACTACTAGGTAATAACCAATCACTGGTCATTTGGATCAAGAGGGCTTTGTTTCCAGTTTGTGGCTTAGAGCATGTAGACATTAAATGATCTCACATCTTATGTACCCAGAGGCCCAGAGGGAGGGCCACCAGCTCAGGGAGTGAGGATACTGGTAACTTAGCCTCACACAGAAAAGAATGGAAAGACCTGGTATCATTCTTACTGCTAACCTCTTTCTTTCTTCCTTTTACCTTCCTACATCCACCTGATTTCCTCAGGCAACTCTTCGCCGTGCACCAAAAAGAAGTTGTAATCATGCTCGGGCCCATGATGTAATCATCAGGGTTCACACACTCACCAACACAAGGAACGTGGCAATTTCAAAGTGAAATCAGATAATTCCCGAAGGTTCCCAGACATTCCCTGTAGAAACTTTGCAAAAACTCTTTCTCCTCATCCTGCGTTCACTACATGTGATATTGTTCTTCATCAAGCAGCAATATTCACAAGAAGTAGAAAACTAAGACTTTTTAAACATCATTATGTTTCCAATCGATTTAGTTTCTACTGTGATAAGAACGCTACTTTGCAGAACACATTCTAAAAAAATCATATGGTATTTTGACAACCTCTACCTTCTAGCTTTTGTGGGTCAGCTTGGGCATGTGATAGACATCTAGGACAGTATTCCTGTGGAAAATGGGTTTTGCATTCAGCCAGCCAATTTACAAATGATTCTTTGGAATACAGCTTATTTGCTGTTGTAGTTAGAAAAATAAAATTATCTCAGGTTCTTCAATGAGAAAATTAAGAAATCAAATCTAGAGTATTTTAGCTCTTGTGTCAATGCAGTGGCAGCTACTGTTTGTTGTGGTTGTTGTTAGAGACAGGGTCTTGCCCTGTTGCCCAGGCTGGAGTGCAGTGCCGTGGCATGATCATAGTTCACTGCAGCCTGGAACTCCTGGGCTCTAGTGATCCTCCGCCCTAGCCTCCCAAGTAGCTAGGACTATAGGTATGTGCCACCACACCCAGCTAATTTTTTT
>NW_012134636.1:745277-746595 GCF_000956105.1 Propithecus coquereli | reverse complement strand
CTCTTGCTCAGGCTGATTTTGAACTCCTGAGCTCAAACAATCCGCCCGCCTCGGCCTCCCAGAGAGCTAGGATTACAGGCGTAAGCCACCGCGCCCGGTCAGGCTCCCTTCTTAATCCCTGCCAGTCAGCACGCTCCTCCCCAAAGGTGGACTCTGTTCGACCATCTTTTACCGTAGATTAGTTTTTGGCCCACTTACTTAGAAATTTTTCTTATGTTGAGGTATAATTAAGAAACAATAAATTGTACAGATCTTAACTGTTCATTTCAATGAGCTGTGACAACACACACCTGTGTAACCACCACCCAGAACAAATTACAGAACTTCATCACCATAGAAAGTTCCACATGCCTCTTCCAACAATTTCTCTTCCTTCTCCCAGCCACCACTTTCTGATTTCTAACACCGTACAGTAGTTTTGCTTGTTCTTGGATTTCGTGTAAATAGAATCATACAGTGTATATACTCTTTAGTGTCTGGCTTCCTTCACTTGAAGTATTTTTTTTTTTTTTAGATTCACCCAGAGTGTTGCACGTATCAGTAGTTAATTCTCTTTTCCTAATTAAAGGAAGTTTTATTGACTCCGTTTCTCGGATATAGAAGATAACACCACAATAATAAAAATTTCAGACACAAATATTTGATCCCAGTTGTATAAAAGGAGCCCAAATACACACACACCACAGAGACAGGAAAAGATATGTACTGTATGTAAAGAAGAGTTACTGGTTGACTCTAGACAGTGAGAGATTATGGATGATTGCTTTTATCCTTTTTGTTATCGAGTATTTCAAAGTTTATGCACTAATCAGCATTTTTTGCATTTTTTTATTGTGGTAAAATATACATAACAAAGTTCACCTCTTTAACCGTTTAGAATTTCAGTGGTATTAATCACATTCACACCATTGTGCCACCAGCACCACCGCACATTGCAAACATTTTATCATCCCAAATAGAAACTCTGCAACCCATTAACCAATTACTCCCCATTCCCTCTTCCCCTCAGCCCCTGGTAACCTCTATTCTATTTTCTGTCTCTATAAATTTGCTTATTTAAATTATCTCATATAAATGCAATCATACGACATTTGTCCTTTTGTGTCTGGCTTACTTCACTCAACATAATGTTGTCAAGGTAGTTGTGGCATATGTCAGAAAGTCATTTTGTTTTTTAAGACTGAATCATATTCTGTCATATGTATATATCACGTTTTGTTTATCCATTCATCGTGTTGATGAACGGATAAGTTGTTTTCCCCTTTTGGCTATTCTGAATAAGTTATTTCTATTTTATTTTATTTTTGAGACACAGTCT
>NW_012134636.1:739137-742353 GCF_000956105.1 Propithecus coquereli | reverse complement strand
CTTTTGAAGCACAAAACTTTTTAATTTTGATGAAGTCCAATTTATCTATTTTTCTTTTGTCGTTTGTGCTTTTGATGTCATATCTAAGAACCAAAGGGTTTTATGTACACACAATCTTGTTGTCTATGAATAATGCAGTTTTACTTACATTTTTTCAATCTTTATGCCTTTTATGTCTTTTTTGTGTTCTATTGCACTGGCTAGGACCTCTCCTACAGTGTAGAATAAAATTGATGGAGCATAAATTTTAGCCTTATTACCAATCGTAGGTGAAAAGGATTCGCATTTTATCATTAAATGTGATGCTAGCTGTAGGCCCTTTATCATACCGAGGAAGTTCCCTCCTAGTCTGGCTTGCTGAGTTTTCTTTTCTTTTTTTTTTTTTAATAGATTTTATTTCTCTTAACATCAGTTTTAGGTTCACAACAAAATTAAGAGGAAGATACAGAGATTTCCCGTATGTTTTTTGCCCCCTACACGTGCATAATCTCCCCCATTATCAGCATCCTCCACCAGAGTGGCACATTTGCTACAATTGGTGACTCTACACCGGCACATAATTATCATCTGAAGACTATAGTTGGCGTTAAGGTTCACTCTTGGTATTGCACATTTTATGGATTTAAGATAAATGAATAATGACATATATCCACGATTATAGTATCAAAGTAGTTTTCCTCTGTGCTCCACCTATTCATCCCTCCCTCCCTTCTAATCCCTGGCAATTACTGATCTTTTTACTGTCACCATAGTTTTGACTTTTCCAGAATATTATGTATTTTGAATCATATAGAATATAGCCTTTTCAGATTGGCTTCTTTCATGTAGTAATATGCATCTAAGTTTCCTCTATATCTTTTCATAGTTTAATAGCTCATATTTTTTTAGTGCTAAATAATATTTCACTATCTGGATGTACTACACTTTATTTATACATTCACCTACTGAAGAACATCTTGGTTGCTTCCAAGTTTTGGCATGAATAGGTGCTGTAAACATCCTTGTGCAGGTTTTTGGGTGGACATGTTTTCAATTTTTTGGGAGCGCAATTGCTGGATCATATGGTAGGAGTATGTTTAGTTTTGAAAGAAACTGCCAGACTGTCTTCCAAAGTGGTTGTACTGTTTTGCCTTCCCACAAGCAATGAATGAGAGTTCCTATTACTGCATATCCTCACCAGCATTTGGTGGTATCAGTGTTTTGGATTTTGGCCATTATAATAGGTGTGCAGTGGTATATCATCATTGTTTTAATTTGCATTTCCCTGATGACATATGACGTTGAGCGTTGTTTCATATGGTTATTTGTTATCTATATATCTTCTCTGGTGAGGTACCTTTTAAGGCAGCAGCCCCCAACCTTTTTGGAATCAGGGACCAGTTTCATGAAAGACAATTTTTCCATGGACCAGGGGTGGGGGATGGTTTTGGGATGGTTCAAGCACCTTACATTTGTTGTGTAGTCAAACCTCTCTGCTAATGATGATCTGTATTGGCAGCTGCTCCCCAGCACTAGCATCACCGCCTCAGCTCCACCTCAGATCATCAGGCATTAGATTCTCATAAGGAGAACGCAACCTACATCCCTCGCATGCGCAGTTTATAGTAGGGTTCGCGCTCCTATGAGAATCTAATGCCACCGCTGATCTGACAGGAGGCGGAGCTTATGCGGTGATGCGAGCCATGGGGAGTGGCTCACTTGCCTGCACACTGCTCACCTCCTGCTGTACGGTCTGGTTCCTAACAGGCCAAGGACCAGTACTGGTCCACAGCCCGGGAATTGGGGACTGTGGTTTTAAGGTCTTTGGTCCATTTTTTAGTTGAATTATTTGTTTTATTATTGTTGACCTTTAAGAGTTCTTTGCATATTTTGGATAATAGTGCTTTATCAGATATGTCTTTTGCACATATTTCATTCCAGTCTGTGACTTGTCTTTTTATTCTCTTGGCAGTGTCTTTTGCAGAGCAGAAATATTAAATTTTAATGAAGTCTAGCTTATCAATTATTTCTTTCATGAACTGTACCTTTGGTGTCATGTCTAAAGTCATTGCCAAACCCAACGTCATCTAAATTATCTCTTATGTTATCATTTAGAGTTTTATAGCTTTACATTTTACATTCAGGTCTGTGATTCATTTTGAGTTAATTTTTATGAGGGATGTAAGGTCTGTGTCAATTCATTTCTTGCTTGTGGATGTCCAGTTGCACAGACTAGATTTTTTTTCTTCTCTTGCCTTTGCCCTTTTGTCAAAGATCAGTCGACAGTATTTATGTGGTTCTATTTCTCAGCTTTCTATTCTGTTCCATTTGTCTGTTCTTTTGCAATCCAACACAGTCTTGATTGCTGTAGCTTTATAATAAGTCTTGAAGTTGGGTAATATCAGTACTCTAAATTTATTCTTTTGAGTTTATTTTTTAAAGCCAGAATGGATGTTGAATTGTGTCATATATTAAGATGATTATTGATATTTTGGGCTGGATAACTCTTTGATGTAAGGGGGCGGTCCTGTGCACTATAGAATGTTTAGCTTCATGCTGACCTCCATCACCAGATGCTAGTAGCAATGATCCAATTGTGACAACCAAAAATATCCTAACATTGCTAGATGCCTCTGAAGGCAAATCACTTCTGGTTGAGAATCATTGATTTAGTGTATTACTGTGGTGTTTTAAAAATATGTTTGCAAATTATTTGATACTCTTCCCTTCATTAGTTGGAGCTTAATTGCTTTCTCCTTGAGTGTGGACTGGGCTTAGTGACTGCTTCCAATTAATACAATATAGTAGGAGTAACTGCGTGACATCTCCAAGACTAGATTATAAAAGGCATTGTGATTTCCTTCTTGCTCTCTCTCTGTAGGAGCACTCACTCTGAGGGCAGCTGGATACCATGTTGTGAGGACACTGGAGGAGGTATCCATACGGTGAGGAATGGAGGCCTGAGGAGGTATCCATATGGTGAGGAATGGAGGCCTGCTGCCTTAGCTAACACTCTCTTATCAGGCCTTTGAGGGAGCCACCCGGGAAGCAGACTTTCCAAGCACAGTCAAGCATTAAGATAACTGCAGCCTCTGCCAACATCTTAACTGCAACCTCATGAGAGGTACTAGGCCAGAACCATCCAGCTAAGCTATTCCTAAATCCTGACCCACAGAAACTGTGTGACATAATAAGTGTATATTGTTTTAAGCCACTAAAGTTTTGGGGTAATGTGTG
>NW_012134636.1:735922-737507 GCF_000956105.1 Propithecus coquereli | reverse complement strand
GGCACAGAAGGGAGATCTGTGAAAGAGCCTACTGAGGAGTGTGTGCCTTCAGGGGCAGATCAGCATGCCTGAGCAGCAACCCTCCACCCAAAAGAGGGCTGTGCACCCAGCTCAGGCTGCAATCCTGGGTAGGGAACCTCTCAGCCCATATCACAGCCGGGGCAGATTCATTGGCCTGAGGTCCTGCTTTCCGGCACAGGTCTGGGAGAGGCCACAGAGTGGGGGAGGGTGGAGGGGAGCGAGAACTGCTCCAGAGTGCGCATCTTGGACAGCCCCACTCCCCAAGCCCAGACTATTCAGCTGAGTGGAGCCATTTCAGCCCCTCCCGGCAGCTTTGCAGAGAAGGAAAGAACAGACCTTTGACCCCTGCTAACAGCAATTGTGGAGCCTGAAGGCAGGCTTTCCCAACCCAGCCCCGCCCAGACTCACTCCCGGATTTGCCCCCACTGAGGTGCAGAATAAGGACACACCTGGAAGTCCCAGGGCCTCACCCACCTCCTGAGGCACAAGAGGGCCTCTCCAGACAGACAAGAGCTGGCTACAGGATCCAAAAACAGCACTGCAGATCGCTTCTCCCAGCAAGTGCCACCTACTGACAGGGAGGTCATTCTGCACACCCTTTTACTGCATCTACTGATTCATTATAAAGGGTGTGGTCGAATCTCACCCACAAACACCACCTACTGGCTCAGACTACACAGGGCATGTCATTATCCAAACAAAAATCTAAAGGCAAGAAGGAACAACTGATCGAGATGGGAAGGAACCAGCAAAAGAACTCTGGAAGTATGAAGACTCAAACGGAAAGCACACCCCCAAAGAGGAACAACGGCTCCCTAGCAATTGACATTAACCAAACACAGAACACTAAAATGACAGAAGAAGAATTTCAAACATGGATTGTAAGAAAACTCAATGATATGCAAGAAAAAATGGATGACCAACACAAAGAAACCACACAAAAAATCCAAGACTTGGAAGAAAAATTCACTAAAGAAATTGAAATATTAAAGAAAAATCAAACCGATCTCCTTGAAATGAAGGACTTATTCAGGGAACTACAAAACACAGTGCAAAGCCTCAAGAACAGGGTAGATCAAACAGAAGAAAGAATCTCAGAGATTGAAGACAACTCTTTCCAATTAAGCAAGTCAGTCACAGAAATTGAGGAGAAAATTAAGAGAAAAGAAATAAGCCTATAAGAAATGTGGGATTATGTGAAAAAAATGAACCTGAGGGTGATAGGGATTCCAGAAGGTGAAGAAGAAAACACTCAAGGGCTGGATAAGCTGTTCGAAGAATTAATAGAGGAGAATTTCCCAGGCCTTGCTAAAAATCTAGGTATACAGGTACAAGAAGCTCAACAGACACCAGGGAGATTCAATGCAAATAGGAAGACACCACATCATGCAGTCATCAGATTGACCAAAATATGCACTAAAGAGGCCCTTCTACAAGCTGTAAGGTGAAAGAAACAGGTAACATACAAAGGAAAGCCCATCGGAATAACTCTAGACTTCTCAACTGAAACCCTACAAGCAAGAAGAGACTGGAGTCCCATTCTCACTCTTCTGAAACAGAATAA
>NW_012134636.1:729186-731327 GCF_000956105.1 Propithecus coquereli | reverse complement strand
TTTTCTCTTCGATAGATGAAAAGGCCTCGTTTGAGTAGCTCTTAGCCTTCCAGAGACCCCATTAATAGCTCCCTTCTCTGGATCCCTGTGCACACCACTCATTTTATCTCAGCAATCGCATGTATCTCAGGCATGTATTCTGTCACTCGACACTCTACTCCCATCCCCCAACACACACACAGGCACATACACAGCAGCCAGGGCAGGAGTTACTAATCGATCTGCAAGCACATGCTTTCCTGTTGAGACTGGATGAGTCCTCCCTATCCTCAACACAACGTACCAGGCCATCAATTAGATTTGGTCCACAGGATTAAATATGTTAGCCATCCTGGTTTTAACTCACCTTCAGAGTTGGTGGGAGCAGTAAGATACACTGTCTACGCCACCTCTAGTTTCTTTCTGGCACTTGCATCAAATAGCAGAGAAAACTGTAAAAGGATGACATTGCTAAACTTTATTTTACTCCACTCCTTTAACATCTACCTTCCCATCACCATTAAAGCAGCAGCAAGGGCTCTCTGCACACACTTCTCTATGAAATAAAGAGAGTCAAGTTCTTATAAATCCATATAGCACAGAGTATAGTCTTGAAAGCCATGATGGTAAAAAACAAGTTTTTGAGAAAGAAAAGAGGTTTAAATTTTTTTTGAGTTCTAAAAGCTTGGTTTTTAAGTATCAAGAACTGAAAGGACTCAGAGGATAGGATTATTCTTTAAGTCTGTGAAGTTTCCTAAGGTAAATAAGAGTTTGATCAACTGGCCAGAAAGGAAGTACCAGAGGGGAGATGATTGGGATTTAGATCAATATCCCTTTCTCAAGCCAAACCCCAGGATGGGGCTGGGAAGGCAGAAAGGTTGAGAAACACCCCACAGGTAGAGTCAGGGATATATCAAATTAGAAAGACCCATTGTCTGGATTCTCCTGGGGTGACCCAGGACCTTGCATGTTTTGTAGAGATGCTTCGTTGTCCAGCAGGTACCTGAGCAATGGACTGGCCGAGGGAGGTGGCTCAGCTCCTATGCCATAGGCCATTTCACAGGTTCCTCCACACCCCAGCATGGCGTGGGAAAAGGAGACAAGACTTCCAGACCTCTGAGAGGACCATGGCAGGGCCACAGGACAGGTAGACCCAAGAAGCTCAGGCTTTGAAGGACATGGTGATGTCTCTGGACAATTGAGTCCAGTTTCCAACACTCAGGAGATGAGCAACACCACCAAGCAGGCGGGGAGGGGAGCCCAGGACTCAATCCCCTCCAGGGTCTGAACTTGGGCACTTGGTGCAGCCCCCAGGAAGAAGGTAAAGGAGAAATTCCAAATTAACTAGGAAGGACTGAGGTTTTGATTAGAAATGATTTGGATACTCTGAATTGGAAAGCTTCTGTTTTTCTGCATCCATGAAAATATTAACAGTAGATTGAGACCTTTTAGTTTTTGAGAAGTAAATTTACATTTTTACACACTTGAGTTTCTTGGACTCTTGGAACTAAAAAAATCCATACCTGCGGAAGTCACAATGAGGTAGTCCACGCTTGTATACTGGCACTGGTGAACTCCTGCTCCTTTATTCCAAACAGCACTTTGACAATAAACCTGAAGCTAAAAGACAAAAGGACAGACAAGTCGAAACAGAAAGAAGAAAATTGAGGCAAATGAAACGGTTACACTCTTAACCCTAACTTCCACATCTGCAAGATCCTGTCCTGCATGATCTGGCACTGCCCTCTAGCCCCTTCCTCCGTTGGGCCCTCTGCCTTCCCTGGTGCTCTCTGCTCCAACATTGGCCTTCTTTACTCCAACCCTCCAAGACCCTTCCCCCTTGTTTCATTATCTATTGCTGCATCACAAGCCACCAAACACTTAGGGACTTAGAACAGCAGTGCTATCTCTCACAATTCTGTGTGTTGACTGGGCTCCGCTGGGTGGTTCATCCATTCCTTGTGGTGTTTGCTGGGACTGTAGGTATCTGGAGGCCCCACTGGCTGGAATCGCCAAGATGGCACACTCACATGGCTGGCAGCGAGAAGTTCAGTTGAGGCTGTCAATTAGAGGATATGTTAGTCAGGGCTCTTTAGAGCAGTAGAACCAATAGGATATATACATAAAATATTTATTATAAGAAATTGGCTCATGTGATTATG
>NW_012134636.1:727196-729136 GCF_000956105.1 Propithecus coquereli | reverse complement strand
GACCTGGGGTGGGGAGGGGGGCAAGGGCAACATACTTAACCTAAACATCTGTACCCCCATAATATGCTGAAATAAAAAAAAAAAGAAAACAATATATAATTTTAAAAAGTCTTTTATACCTATGCATATATTTATCCTTTCTGGTGCTCTTTTTGTCTTTCTGCAGATCTGGTTCAATCCTGTATCATATCCTTTCTGTGTAAAGACCTTCTTTTGGCATTTGTGGTATTTTATCTGCTGGAGAGGAAGACTCTCAGTTTTTGATTAATAAGTCTTCATTTTGCCTTGCTATTTAAAGAATATTTTCACTGGATATGGAATTCTAGGTCAACAGCTTTTTAACTTGTTTTTATTTTGTTTAAAGATATCATTCTGTTGTCTTGTGGCCTTCATTGTTTCTGGTAAGAAGAGCTGCCATCATTTGACTGGTTGTTCCCCTGCACATAACATGTCTTTTTGCTCTGCTTGTTGTTGTTGTTGTTTGTTTGTTTGTTTTTTTAGAGACAGGGTCTCCCTCTGCCATCCAGGCTGGAGCACAGTGGCAGCATCATAGCTCACTGCAGCCTTGAACTCCTGGGCTCAAGTGATCCTCCTGCCTCTGCTTCCCTGTACTGGGACTACAGGTATGAGCCACCACACCCAGCCTCTGCCTGTTTTTAAGATCTGATTTTTATCTTTGGTTTTCAGCAATTTGATTGTGATGTGCTCACATGTAGTTTTATTTGTACTTGTCCTGCTTGGGTTTTACTCAGCTTCTTGGCCCTATGGGGTCGATGACTTTATCAGTTTTGAAAAGTTCATGGCCATTATCTCTTCAAACATTTCTTCTGCTCTGTTGTTTCTGTCTTTTCCTTCTAGACTCCAATTATATGTATTTAGACATTTTATATTCACCTTCAGATTCCACATGCTTTATTTTGTCTTTTTATGTCACTCCTTTTCTCTTTGTGTTTCTGTTTGGATGCTTTCTACTGATCTGACTTTTCAAGTTCCTTGATAATTTCTTATGCCATGTCCAGTTCATTGTTAAGTTCAACTAATGAATTTTTTATTTCTAACTTTGTATTTTTCACCTCCAGCACATCAGTTTGATTCTTTTGTTTGTTTGTTTTCCAAGTCTTTGCTTAAATTTCCCATTTATTCACACATGCTACCCATCCTTTCCACTACATCTTTCAGCGTCTTTATTATAGCTATTTTAACATCCCTGTTTGATAATTTCAATATCTGGGCCATCTTTAGTTCTGCTTTTATTGACCATTTCCTCTCTTGATGATAAATCACATTTCTTGCTTTTTTATATGTCTTATTATCTTTGGTTGTATGAGAAATATCATGTATTAAAGAACATAGAGATAAAAATAAATACCATTTCTGTTAGGCTGCTAGGGGGCTGACTTAATTGGATTTGAAATTGAGCAGGGTTTGGGATTTGTTGTAGCCTTCCTTTGATTCAGTTTACCACTGGCTTCAAATTATTTGAGGGCAGGATTAGTAATATCTCCTTAGCATAGATTAAATCATTTGCCATGTGATTGAATTCAATCTTCAGCCTTCACCCCTCTCCAGAAAGCTGGCCCAAAGTTCCAACCTTCTAATCACATGGTTGGTCTTTTTAGTGACTAGTCCCTATCTTGAAGCTATCTAGGGGTCCACCATGAGTCAACTCTTAGCATTACAAAGAGAAATCTGTCATTCATGAAATTCTAAGGTTCTTTGAGTCTATGTGCCAGGAACCTGGATCAAAGGCCAGATATATTCTCCATTACACTACAGGTTTTCTCTCAGCCCTCCTGCCCAACCCTCCCCTTCTGAGGGGAACTTGCACTTGGAGAGATGTCCCAGCCCCAAGTACCTTGTCATGGATCTGTCTCAGCTCTCCTTATCTGACGCCATTCCCTGTTTTGGGTGTGCTACCTTCCATACTTGCTGAAGACTCA
>NW_012134636.1:708433-724106 GCF_000956105.1 Propithecus coquereli | reverse complement strand
CAGGCTTGAGACCCCGGAAAAACCAATGTTACAATATGAGTCTGAAGGCAGGAAAAAAGCCTATGTCCCAGTTTGAAGGCAGCCAGGCAGGAAGAAATCTCTCTTACCCCGAGGAGGGGCAACCTTTTTGCTCTGTTCAGGCCTTCAGCTGATTGAATGAGGCCTACCTACATCAGGGGGCAATATGCTTTACTCAGCCTACCAATTAAATGTTAATCACATCCAAAATCACCCCTACAGAAACACCTGGAATAATATTTGGCCAAATATCTGGACACCCTTTGGCCCAGTCAAGTTGGCACATAAAATAACCATCATAGAGTGTCTTTCTTACTTGTCCCTGGTCTCACTGCATGGTTTGGGCTTCTCCTGGCACTACGGCTGGGTTCTTGGAGTGTTCCAAGCTTGCCAAAATAGAACCTGCAGATCTCTTAAGGCCTTGCCTTGGAAGTCACACATCACTTCTGCTGCATTTGTTGATCAAAATAAGTCACAGGGCCAGCCAGGATTCAAGGGGAGGAGAATAGGCTCCACCTCTCTGTGGGAGGGGTGGAAAAGAACCTGTGGCCATCTTTGATCCCCCACACATCTCAAGGCGTTTGTGCATGCTGTCTTCCAGGAAGATCTCCCTTCTTTCCCCTCTCTTGGCCCAGTCCACTTCCTCCTTTGGGTCTCATCTTGTTTCCTTCCTTCAGGGAGGCGTTTATTGAGCCCTCACCCTTCCCTCAGGACCAGGTGAGGTCACCTAGTTCTCTGTCCCCAAGGGCTCTGTGTTTTTTGGCACATTGTCTATCCCAGCTGTAATCGACTATTTGTGTAGAGACAGGCTCAGGGGCTGGCTTCAGTCTCACCATGTGTGGTGGTGGTGCTGGTTGGGGTGGGGAGGATGAAAGGAGCATTGGATTTAAAGGCAAAGAAGCTTAGATTTAGATTCTGGTTCTCTCATTTATTAGCCACATGACTTTGAGCAAGTTGTATATGTTTTCTGGGCTTTACTTTCCTCATCTATAAAACTAGAATAGTAATAAAAGACCCCTTTCTTACAAAGTTGCCGTCAGGATTAAAAGACAGGTGTGAAAGCCTATCGCAGGTGTTCAAGTGCTGTATATAAGTTAGGCGTGTCTTCCTCCTCTCCCCTTCCCCGGTCCTTCCCCACTCCTCCTTCTCTTCTTTCTCAATAGGAAGAAGCCAACAGTAGGTGCTGTCAAATTCAAGCACCCTGTGGGTCACATGAGTCCTTGGTGTGGATCCCCTGAGGGGAAGAGCTAGCACAGGGCTGGAAAGACAGCAGACGTGACCGCTGTCTGACTGGAGCCGTTATAGACAAGCAGGTTTCGCTTGGATGCTGGGTGCTCACACCATGGGGGGCAGAGCCCACGACTACCACCCTCCACCCGGAGCTTTGTGAGGATTCCCCCTGAGAACAGCTAGTGGTGCCAGAGGGCAGGGAGATGAGTGTGGGAAGTTGTATAGAAAAAGAGATTTGCTTCTAATTTGCTTAACAATATTTGGCCTATGGAATTCAAAATAAAGGGTATACCTTAAAAAACCAAGCTTGATTAGTCACCCTGGGAGGTAGCCAGTTATAGAAGAATGACATCACCCAGCCTCCAGGTTACAGTGTAAGTGTAAAGTCATAAGACTTAAAAAAAAACCCCAAAAAACCCAAGAAACTGAATATGACCAAGTTTATGTAAGCAGATGAGTGCTGCTCTGGACCATCTTGTCATTCCAGATTAGCAAGGAAGCCATCAAAAATGGCTAGGATATACCAAAAGGACTGGACCAGTCTGAAGAGGCTCCCACTGGCCTAAGATGAACACGAGTAAGGTTAACAACAACAATGGATGAAAAGTCATCAAATGCATTAAAATCCAGAAGTTCACAATGAAACTTAAAAAAAAAAAATTGGTCACCATGGAAGGATGCCAGGGAAGCAACCTACTTGTTATTTTGAA
Organism: Propithecus coquereli; assembly: GCF_000956105.1. NCBI lineage: Eukaryota > Metazoa > Chordata > Mammalia > Primates > Indriidae > Propithecus > Propithecus coquereli. Next base: position 722,148 of record NW_012134636.1, on the reverse strand, counting down.
ACTGGTAAATAAAAGGAAAGAATCAAGCATTTTAAATAAAATGAAAGAATCGAGCATTTTATTCTGTCTTTTCTATAAGAGCTCTAGTTCTAGGTAACCAAATAGTAGCTAAGGAAAATTTTCTTTTTATAGAAGCATTCCTGCTAAGTGAAGAAAGCATGCTAGAATGAGCATATCACCATTTGACAGTCACTAATGACTTAATGGATCTACATCCTGGGCAGTAATACTGCTAACATTGCAAAAAAGAGACACAGCCAGTCATTATGGACTTCCTCAATGGAAGTCTGCAAACACCACTGGTGACTTAATTGTGGGGGACAATAAAATCAAAACTGAATCTGATCAAGTCTCCAGATAAGAGTCAACAAAACTTTTCTGTAAAGGGCCAGATAGTAATATTTTGGGCTTTGTGGACCATAAATCCACATTCTGTCATAACTACTCATCTCTGCTGATGTAGCCTGAAAGCAGCCATAGACAATATGTAAACAAGTGGGTGTGGCTATGTTCCAATAAAACTTTCTTTATAAAAACAGGCAGAAGGAGCTGGATTCGGCCTGTGGGTCATAGTTTGCTGACCATTGCTGTAGATCCAATTGCCAATTTACAGGAAATTAAGAAGACAGAAGAACATCACAATTAGCAAAATCCAGGCTGTGGGAAAATCTGTAAGAAAAGATCTCAGTTTCTTCAACAAATAAATCACAGTTAAAATCAAGAGTGAGAGAGGGGAGGGAGGAGGGAGACAGAGACCTACCTACGAATTAAAAGAGACCAAAAAATCATATCAACTAATCTAGGGCCAAAGATAGGGCCAGAGAGAGAGGCTGAACTAGCTCCAAAGTTCCCATGGCAGACTAGTCGCCTTACCAGGCAAATAGCAAAGAGGAGACACTAGCTGTGAGGAGACACCAGAGGATGGAAACCAGAGGCACATATTTTTGTCCGAAGAGGAGGGTTTCTTTGTCTACCCCAGAGAGAAAGAGAATGCCCAGTCTGAAACCCAAGGAGGAAGCTGTCCTAGAGCCCACAAAGACTGGTGCGTCATAGTAAGACAAATTGAACATGGAATTATTAATGGAAATTGACTTGAAACAATGTATGAGTCAAACCAAATGTACTGAAAGTTACATAGGAAGAGACATGCGCTTTTTACATTTAGAATTATGTGCTGTGCAAGTGTGGTGGCCATATCAAAAGAAATTTAAAAGGGAAAAAAAATGTATCCAGAATCCTGTTCCCTAACAAATCAACTTTTTTCCAGTTTAATGTATCCTTTACAATTCTTGTTCCCATGCACTTAAGTTATGTGTAGTTATAATTAACACAAATCTCATTTCGAAGTCAGATTTTTTTTCACTAGACATATTGTAAACCTTGCTTTTTCTATGATTTCATTATATATATAACACAATAATTTTTATGGCTATATAATATTAATCAACGCAGTGTACCATAACTTATATAACTATTTCCCTGTTTTTAGATTTTCAGGTTGCTCTCAACTTTATGCTATTATAAATAATACTGCAATAAATACTCCCCCTCATTCTTTTCCACATTTGAATTGTTACCTTACCATAAATGCACAAGAATAGGATTGCTGAAGCAAAAGGCATTTATATTTTTAAGGCTATTTTAAACAGAGTGTCAAACTGCTTTTCATGTGAATATTTCACATTTTACCTGCCCCATAACAAACTCCCTGACTTCTGACGTTGTCTCTTTTATGTGTGTTCTAATGGTTTTAATTTTGCATTTCTTCACGATTAGAGGTTGAACTTCCCCTTCGCCCTCCCGGGTTTGCTTTTTAATTGCATCTTCTCTTTGTGAATTAAATGTCAGGGAACTTGAACTTCTTGTATTTAGTCATTTTTGCTTTCTTTTCTTTTACAATATGTGACAGAATTTCTTAATTAATTGAGGCTTTATGAATGCATTATCATCCTTATTTTGTCGTTGAAATTTTCTCCACACTCTAGCTAAGCGTCAGAATCCTATGAACCGATGTTTGTGTGTGTACACGTGTGTGTACATGTGTAGTAGGTGTATGTGTGGGGCGTGTGTGTGTATGTGTGTGTTTTCTTTAGGTGCCCAGGACCCACTCTCAGAGGGGCTGACTCCTCGGGTCTGCAGTGGAACATCTCATACTTTTACCAGGCCCCCAGGTGATTCTGAAGCCCTGACTAACCACACACGCGTTGATTTAATAACTGAGGCCAACAGCGAACCTGGCTTCTCTTGTATGTAGACATAAAAATATAGATGCGTTCAATATTATTTTTCTGTGGGTTCTTAGGTCTCAAATACTAAGTCTCAAGTAAAAATCTCAGCGCAAATTGATTTTTGTCTATTATCTAATGTTAATAGTAGCCCCTGTTAGTGAATAATTTCGTTGGGTCAGGAGCTGTCTGAAGGACTTTATGGGCATCACGTTATTTCATCCGTATAAAAACCCTCCGAGCTACTACCGTGACTACTCCCGCCCCTTGTTCTAAAGAGGAAGAAATGGAGATCAAAGAGGATAAATAACTTGCCCACGATCACATGCAAATTCAGAACCTGAACTGGAGTTTTTTGACTCTAAAGCCAGATGTCTTAACCATGATCCTAAGTTTCTGTCTCAATTGGTTGACAGCAAATCAGGGACGATGGAGCTCGGAGGAGAGCTCTGAGCGCAGGGTGAAGACGGGTGGGGAGGGACCCTGGGCAGGACAGACTTGGTGCCAGTGCCAGGAGGCGGCGAGGCAGGCTTGAGGCTGGGGGTGGCCCCTCGGCTCTGAGGACACGAGCACAGAGTGGGCAGCTCCACCGGGGCCCGGCCGCCCTGGGGCCCATTCTGTCTGTGCCTCACGGACCTGCTGCGTGGATGCCAGCAAGTCTCCTGCCTCTTCGGGCCGGTGTCTTTATCCCTGCCTCACCGTCCCTGAAGTTGTTGTGAGGAGCAAACGAGGGACTGAGATGACCAGGACACAACTCAATAATGCTGCTTGTTGGAATCTGTCACATGCAGATAAGAGCAGGGGAGAATCCACGTGCCGTTCCATTTGGTTTCCCGCACACAGAGCGCTTTTCCTTCCACTTTCCGGCCGTCGCTCTCACTCAGACCTCCCTAACGCAGCGCCTCCACGCCAGCACATGAGCTCACTGTGTCCTTTGCTGAGAAAACAGAGATGACCAGACGGGAACTGCCCCATGTCCCCCTCCAGACCCACCTGCACCTGTACCTGTGTCCTCGCCCGCCCGCCTGGCCCCGCCTGAGTGCTGGGTCTGCTCCCCTTCCTTCTCAAGGCCTTCCTCCTGCAATCGCCCCCTCTGCCGGAGCATCCCAACAATATCTCAGCATGCTCTAGAACCTTCCGTCTTGGGAAAGAGCCCCGAACGAGCCTCACGGCTGTCATGCTGCTCACTCAGCGGGTTTTCTTCCCACCTTGCTGGCTGCCTCCACGCACTCTCCTATTTGGTGCCGTCTCTGAGGGTAGGTAGAGAGGGTGAACCTTCCTCTCTACCTACTTCTCCCCATGGATTTAAGTGTCCCCTTTCTGCTGATAACATCTTGGGTCCACACCTCCCCGCTGAGGTCCAGAACCATTCACCGGCCTGGCTACATGAAATCTCCCTCGGATGTTTAAATAATAGGCCTCTGAAAATGCCGGTGTCCAAAGCAGAGCCCTCCATTTTTCTGCCTCCCTGTCAAACCTGCTCTTCCTAATTTCAGCAAGTGGCAACTGGCATCACCATCCACACGGTTCCTCAAGTCGGAGCCGTGGAAAGAGTCTCTGATTCTTCCTCGCGCTCTCCCCCAGAATCCAATCCATCAGAAAGTTGCATTGGTTCACCTTGGAGCCACCTGTCCATTCCCGCCACGTCCTGCCACCTATCCCCGCCCAAGTTACCAGCGTCTCCCGCTGGCACCAGCTCCCTGCTCCCAGCCGAGTCCTCTCTGCCATCCTTTCCCACTCAGCAGCCAGAGAGATCGTTAAAAACATAAGCTGGCTCTTGGCAGCTGCTCCCACGTAAAGCAGCTCGGTGAGGGCGCAGAATGAAGAGGGGCCGCGTGCAGGGCACCGAGGAGCACCCCCCTCCCCACAGCTGACGCTGGAGCTCCAGGCCTGTGACCAAGCCTGTCTGGGGATCCGCCACCCCCATAGAGCCTCCCTTGGAGCAGAGATGAGCTGTCCCCTGAACCTGATTAGATTTCCAACCCACAGAATCATGAGCAACCAAAGGGCTGCTGTTTTAAGCCACTGAGAAAAATGTAAAACAGACCCCTATGCTCCCCTAATTGTCCCTCTTGAGTCACTTCCTGTGGTACTTAAAATAAAATCCAAATTCTTGCCATGGCCTACAGGCAGTATCCATTCCCTGCCCGCCACTTTCCTCTTGTGCTCCATGCTGTGGTCACAGACCTCCTTCTGTTCTTCAGACGTGCTACCCGCATATGCCTGCCTCAGGGCCTTTGCACTTACTGCCCCCTGGGCCTGCAGTTGTGGTGTGGCTGGATTCTTTCCATTCTCCAAGACCCCGCTCAGAGGCCATCTCTTCAGAGAGACTTTTCTGGCCACCCTCGTCACTCTGAGACAATCCCCCCCCCCCACTGCCCCGTCTATTTTCTCCCCAGCACTACCGCAGTCTGCTGCTGCCTTATTCACAGAATTGTTTATCATCTATCTGTCCCCGTCAAACGTAAGTTCTGGGGGAGCAGGATGGTTTCTCTTGTTCACAGCTGCATCCTTACGGCTTGACAGGCTCTTAGACCTCTAATAGATTTTGATAAATGACTGTTCTTTGGAAGCAACTTTAATAATAGGCAAATGATTATGTATCTTAGCACAGTGCTTCTTAATCTTCAGTGAGAACACAGATTACTTGGTGATCTTGTTAAAATACGGATTCTGATTCTGTAATTCTGGGACCGTGGGGTGGCCCTGAGATCCCGCACTGACAGGCACCCGGGGGATGCTGGCGCGCGTGGTCCACCGAGCGCGCTTGAGCAGCAAGGCGGTTGGAGTTTCTGCCCATTGTGCTATTTAACAATCACACAAACACATTTGCTTTGGCGTGAAGGGAAACGACCACATAAAATCCTTTTCATTTACTGAAGTATCTTCCCAGATATTTGAAATCGATAACATTATCGTGTCCAGGGCTGTCTTTGGGGGTGCTTGCTTAAGTGCATTGTGTCTCTGTTTCTAAAAGCTGAGGCTGCTTCTCTAAATTCAATTACCGACTGCCTTCTGTGACTTCAGGACGGCAGCAGCTGTCCACTGAGTGGCCCCTGGCTTGCCGTGACACAGGAAGGGACCGTGCCCACCTGAGCATCTGAGTGATGTCCAGCCTTCACGTCGGCCTGGCGTGGGAGAGCCCAGGCACTGATCACCTGCAACCACTTTCACTGTCAGCTAACGTGTCTAAGACTTTGAGTCGCTAGTGATTCAGAGCCCACTGTGTCTGTCCAGTTTCCTCAAGCAGCTTTGCCATCTGCCTTCTCTCTGGTTAGACAACTCCTCTGTCCCTTGCGCCAGCATTAGCCTGTCTCTTTCCTTCAGGCAAGTGGAGCGATGCCTGGTGCATCCAAGGCTCCATGCCTTCTTTTGCCTCCTGGGTTGGGCACCGTGGCTTTAGCTGTGGACGCCCCTTCCTATTTCTCCGCCCCTAGCTTTAGAGTTCACACACATTCATTAGAACTGGAGGGGATGGCTGGCCCCCAAAACGAGGGCTCAGGGACAGGGAGGCACCGAGAAGGCAGTCTCTGTTGAGGGAGTGTTGTAGGCTCCTTACTCCCACATGCCTCTGTGACACTCTCTCTCTTACTATCAGCCAGACCCTGAGCTGGAAAATTGCCCTTCGGGTGTCTCCCTGCCTTCTCCCAACACCCCTGGAAGGAAGGCCTTCATGGCGCAAGAGGAAGCAGCCCAGAGAGGCGGGTGGCCCACCCGGGGTCCTACAGCTGGTGACTGCAGGGCGGTTGTCCCCCTGCACTGCAGTCCAAAGCTGCCACCGCTGCTTCATGGTGGGTGTCATCACAGAGCATCCTGGGGAAATAAGTTCTGCTGAGCCTGGACCTATCCAGGGCTTGGGGGAGATGCAGAGAGAAAGGCCAGCAGGGCCAGGGAGGAGGCTTATTCTTGGAGGAGGCACAGGATGCAGACTGCTCTGTCATGGGAGTGGGTCCTTCCAGGCCAGGGTGGGTTTTCCTGAAGCACTCTGTGGCCAGCCTCCCTGGGGATGCTGCCATGGGACAGCCTTACACACAGGCTCTAACACCCACACTAGGAAACTCCACCTTCTCCCCAAATCTCTCCCCCAAATCCACCCCAAAGCTCCTTTTTGTAGAGTAATTAGTTTCTGCACCTATTGGTCTTGCTCACTTGAAATTATAGGTAGATGTTAAATTTGTGGCATCTTTACATGAACGAGTTGATCAGGCCATTCTCAGACAGGCAGCCTTGGTCACTGTGGAGGGTGGAAGGTGGAGGAGGCATGTTGTTCCCGAGTCATCAGTTCCCCGGCGAGGTGGGAGAGAAGCATGGTGTGGGAGATGAGAAGCTCCGATGCTCAGAGAAGGGAGCTGGAGGTTGGCAGCTGGGCAGGGGACCAACACTTGCTTCAAACTGAATGAGGAGCTAATTAAAGCTGACACTTATCAAGTTCTTACCACATGCCTGGCACCATGCTGAGCACTTAGAATTCATTACTCATCCATTTCTCACAGTGGTACAGTGCACAGAGACTCAGAGAGGCTGGGACACTTGGTCCCACAGCCAGTAAGTGTCAGAGCTATGGTTCCACTTCTTCAGAGCACTGCTTCCTCCTTGGGAAGGAAGCCAAAGGGCAGGGTAAGGGAGGCCCAGTGACGAGAATGGGGCTTGAGAAGCTGCTTCTGGAGCTTTGGGCATAGATCTCGGCCTCTCCTAGTGCCTGGCCCTCATGCTTTGCTGCATGGAAGGCAGACTCTTCCTTCCTCTCTCCCATTCCTTCATTCATTTAACTAGCACAATGCCTGCATGTTTACCAGTTCAGACAACGTTGAAATGTATAAAGCAAAAAATACTAGCAAACTTAATCCACAACATATAAAAAAATTACATACCATGATCAAGTGGAATTTATCTCAGGAATACAAGGTTGGTTTAATATCAGAAAATCAAATATTGTAATATACCATATCAATAGAATCAAGGAAAAAAAACATAATCATCTCAATAGATACAGAAAAGACAGTTGACAAATTGAAAACTCTTTAGTGATAAAAATATTCAACAAACCAGGAATAAAGGGAACCTTCTTAACCTGATAAAAGTCATCTATAATACACACACACACACACACACACACACGCACGCACACACACACTACAACTAACCTCATATTACTGGTGAAAGATTGAATGCTTTTTTCCTAAGATTGGTAACAGGACATGGATGTCTGCTCTCACCAATTATATTCAATATTGTACTGGAAGTTTTAGTTAGGGCAATTAGGCAAGAAAAAAAAAATAAAAGGCATCCAGATTGGAAAAGAAGTTAAACTATCTCCATTTAAATATGACATGATCTTGTATGTAGAAACCCCTAAAAAATTCACTAAAAAGTCATTAGAAAGAATAAAAGAATTATCAAGGTTACAGAATACAAGATCAACATATTAAAATCAATTATCTTTCCATACAATTACAATGAACAACCTGAAAATGGAATTAAGGAAACCATTCCTTTTATATTAGCATCAAAAAGAATGAAGTAGTCAGGAATAATTTTACCAAAAGAAATACAAAATTTATTGTTTGAAAATTGCATAACATCACTCAAAGAAATTAAAGAAGACCTAAATAATGGAAAGACATCCCATTTTGATAAATCAGAAGACTTACTATTGCTAAGATGGCAATATTTCCCAAATTGATCTGCAGATTCAATGCAATCCCTGTAAAAATCCCAGCTGATTTCTCCCCTGAAATTGACAAGCTTGTTCTAAAATTTGTACAGAAATATAAAGGACCCAGGATAGAACAAAGTTTGAGGGTTCACACCTTCCAATTTCAAAGCTCACTACAAAGCTATAGTAGTCAAGACAATGTGGTACTGGCATAAGAACAGGCATATAGATCAGTGAAATGGAATTGAGAGTCCAGAAATAAACCATCATAACTATGGTCGGCTGATTTTCTACAAGGGTTTCAAGGCCATTCAATTGAAAAGGAGTAATCTTTTCAACAAATGGTGCTGGGAAAACTGTATATCCATAGGACAAAAATGAATTTGAATCCCTACGTCACACCATAAACAAAAAATTAACTGAAAATGCATCAAAGACCTAATTGTAGGAACTAAAACTGTAAGACTCTTAGATGAAAACATAAACACAAATTTTTTTTACCTTGGATTTGGCAATAGTTTCTTAGATATGACACCAAAAGCACAAGCAACCAAATGAAAAGTAGGTAAATTAGACTTCGGCAAAATTAAAAACTTTTGTGCTTCAAGGAACATCATCAAGAAAGTGAAAAGACAACTTAAAAAATGAGAGAAGATACTTACAAGTCATATATCTGCTAAGGGACTTGTATCCAAATATAGAAACTCTTACAATCCAATAATAAAAGGACAGACTGCTCAATTAAAAAATGGGCAAATGATGAGTAGAAATTTCTCCAGAGAAGATATACGTGAAAAGATGCTCAACATTATTAGCCATCAGGAAAATGAAAATCAAAACCTCAATGAGATACCACGTCACATCCACTAAGATGGCTATAATCAAACAGGGCAAGTATAGACGAGGATGTGGAGGACACTCATACATTGTGAGGGGATATAGAACAGTGCAGTCACTTTGGAAAACAGTCTGGAAGTTCCTTGAAAGGTTAAACATAGAATTGTCATATGACTCAGCAATACTATTCTTAGGTATGTGCTCAATAAAATAAAATAAAAATATATGCCCATGTACATATTATATGACAGCTTATTCATAGTAGCAGTATTCACCATAGCCAAAAAAGCGGAATAACACAAATGTCCATCAACGGATGCACAGATAGATAAAGTGTTACATATCCACACAGTGAGATGGTGTTTGGCAATAAAAAGAAGTGGAATCTTGATAAATGCTGTGGCATGGATGAACCTCGAAAACATCATGCTACGTGAAAAAAGGCAGACACGAAAGGCCTCATATCGTCTGATTCCATTTAGATGAAATGTCCAGAATAGGCAAACCCATAGAGACAGAAGGTGCGTTAGTGATTGCGCAGAGCTGAGAGGCTTGGAGAGAAATGGGAGTAGCTGCTAATGGGTATGAGGTTTCATCATGGAGTGATTAAAATGTTCTAAAATTTATTGTGTTGATGGTTGGTGTATTAGTTTCACAAACTTGATGGCTTAAAACACCATAAATTTATTGCCTTAAAGTTCTAGAGGTCAGAAACTGAAAGTGGGTCTCACGGACCTAGAATCAAGGCTTCGGCAGGGCTGCTTCCTTCCGGAGGCTCTAGGGGACAGTCTGTCTCCTTCCAGCTTCTAGGACCCCTATCTTTCTTGCCTCGTGGCCCCTTTCTCTGTCTTCAAGGCCAGCACTGTAGCATCTTCAACTCTCTGAATCCGACACCGACTCCACTCCCTTCCCTCTTTCAATTCCAAGGACCCTTGTGGTTACATAGGGTCCACCCAGATAACCCAGGAGAATCTCTGCATCAGCTGATCGGCAACCTTCTCTGACCCCTTCATCTCAAACAGCAGCTCATCTCCCTCCATCTCCTTGATGTTTTTCTTCTGAGTACTCGACGTCTCCTGCTGTCATGTTAACATTCCACGTGGGTATGTGCCATGTCTGTCTCTTCCACTAGAATGTCAGCTCTGTGAGGACAAGCAGTTTGTCTCCCTTACTCACGGCTGAATCCCAGGGGCCTGAAACAGTGCCTGGCCCACAGTGGGAGCTGCGCCGTGTGATTAACACCTGTTGCAAGATGGGAGTTTACACACCTGGGGGCGGGGGATCCCACTGAGCTATAATTTCCTCGAAGCCAGAGGTATGGTATATAGCTCCACGTGCCTAGAATTTATGGAATGGGAATTTGTGATAGTGGCAGCAGCATTTTCCAGGAAAGGTGTGTAGGAGACCGTATATACCACCTCTTGAGAAGCTGTGAGTTTATGGACTTAAGGATTGGTGTGGGGCTTCGAGAGGAGCTTGGTGGTAGGTTCAGCCTGGTTGAAGGGTGGAGCCCAGAAACAAAAACAATTCTTGCTACCGTGGACTTAGAGTGGGCACCTCCATGGTGGGCCATTTCTGGGAAATGTCTGGCATACTAGCATATGGTACAAACTTTGCAGTTAGGCAAACGTGGTTGAAATTCAGGCTCTGGTATTTTCTAGCTGTGTAACTTGGAACATGTTATTTAGCTTTTCCTGGCCTCTGACTTCTTACCTGTAGAAAGAGGATAATAATAGAATTTACTTCCCAGAATTTAATTGAGATAGTTCACGTAAAGCTTTCTGCACACAGCAAGCACTCAATAATGACTGTCATGCTGCCGCTGGTGGTAATGATCCCTTGAGTCTCAGTTTCCTTTTCTGATGAATGGGGTAATGATTCCTGCCTGTGGACCTCATGGGTTGTTCTGAAGCTCTAACAAGCTAAGAGACTGGAATGTGCTCAAGGAGGAACAAAAGCAAGACGAACACAGAGGTTGTTACGATTAGGCCTTCTTTTTAAAAGATATTTGGCTCCCTGCAGACTCTAAATTATGTGGGCTCAGAGGAGCGTGGCTTTGCTGCGAAGTATCAGTTCCCCCTGCCTGGAGCCTCATTTGGATGCGTGTGGCCATCCCCTCTCTAGACTCACTGGGCAGCCGCTGGTGGGGACTACACAATGCCCAGCTGCCTCCCAGCCTGGCAGGGCAAGGCAAAGGTCAGGCTGGCCGGGGACACTCAGCGGCAGTCCTTGCACTACCTTCTGTACCTAGCAGGGTGTGGCAACTCTGTTTGAGTTGACCAGGCCACTTAATAATCTCTTCATTGAGTCCAAACTGGAAGAAGCTTTTCGGGAGCAAGGAAGCTGGACAAAGCCTGGAGCTGCTCTGTGCATATGGGCAGAGTGGGTGTCCACCCTGCCTCTCTCGATGCTGAAAGTTAGTTAATTTAGATTAAAATTAGGATTCGGGTGAAACCTAATGTGGGCTAAAGTTAGTTAATTTAGGTTAAGCAGTCTCCCCGAAAGGCAATGTAGTCTAAAAGAATGCAACCTGGGTTTGGAATTAGCTGCAACTGGATTTGAACTAGCCCTTCCCCCACCTCCATACCATGCCTGGCCTAGGGGTATTCTGTAACCCCGGTTAGTCCCGGAAGTCCTCTCTAAATGCATATCCCGCAGGAAGGGGAATGCATTGCCTCTCTAGTAAAACAGTAGAAATAAATTAACCTAAGAGTTTCTTTCTAGAATCCCAGATACGTGGAAGAAGGGAAGGAAAGAGAGAAGGGCTCCTGTGATGTCCCCGTGCTGCAGGCTTCACAGAGTCCCTCCACAAACGTTTCCTAGACGTGTATTGAACATCTCTCTTGTGCCAGGTGCTTTTTAGCCACGGTCTCATTTAATCCTCACAACATCTGCTCACGGACGTCGTTCTCATCATCTCGTTACAGTCCCCGTCATGCCCAGCGGGACACACGGTCAGTCTGGGATTTCCGTGTGTGTGGCAGACGTTGGTTCGGTAGTTAACTCATTCAGCGTGTGAATCGTGCACACACAACGTGCTCGGCTTGGGGACATCGTGGTGAATGCAGTCAGACCCGGCTCTGCCCTTGGTGGCAGGCCTTAATCAAAACCCCACACAAACGTACGGAAAAATCACACTTCTGGAAAGTACCAAGAAGAGGAGGTCTGCAGTCCTGCAAGAGGCCCGGAAGGAGCTCAGAGGCGGCGGGGGCGTTGTTGGGGTATGAGACACCAGCAACGGGTAACTCGGCCTGGGGTGTGGGGCAGTGGCTGAAGAGTGTGGTGTGAAAAGTGGCTGGGTCGCAGGGCCTGGACCGCATGGGCGCTGCGGGCCGTGTCAGAGCGTTCGGCCTTTATACCTCGGGGGCAGGGGGGGGACATTAAACTGTTTTCAACAAAAGATGATGTCATCGCATGTGCCATTTTCAAAGGGAACAGGCTGCTGTATGGAGAGTGGGAGGGAGGGAACCAGAACGGCCGTAGCTGCCCAGGGGGTATATGTGAGTGGCAGCAGTGACATGGAGATGGGGGACAGATGGCTTCAGGAGATGTTTGGGAGGTAGCGTGGACAGCTCTCGGGGTGGGCCGGTGGTGTGGAGGGAGCTCCTGGGCGGCTGGCTTCCTGGGCACGCCTCTGCGGCGCGTGGGGAACCACACTCGAGGGCCCGTGCTCCGTTTAAGGCTTTCTTTTTTCCCAGTAGCTTTATTGAGATATAACTGAGAAATAAAAGTTGTATATACTTAAGGTATGCAATGTGATGGTTTGATATATGTGAAATGATTACCATAGTCAAGCTAATAACAAATCTGTCACTTCACACGTTACCATTTTTTGTGTGTGGTGAGAATACGTAAGACCTACTCTCTTAGGAAATTGCAAGTGTACAATACAGCGATGTTAACTATAGTGGCCATGCTGTACCTTAGATGCCCAGAACTTACTTCCCTTATAACCGAAAGTTTGTACGCTGTGACCAGCCTCTCGCCATCGTCCCACATCCACACCCCCAGACCCTGGCATCCACCGTTCTACTCTCTGCTTCTATGAATTTGACTTTTTAGACTCCACATCTCAGTGAGATCGTGCAGTATTTGTCTTCTGTGTCTGGCTTATGTCACTTCGCATAATGTCTCCGGGTTTATCCATGTTGTTGCAAGTGGCAGGATTTCTTTCTTTTTTATGGATGAATAAGATTCCATTATATATACACGCACCACATTTTCTTTATCTATTAACCCATCTGTGCACACTTGAGTTGTTTCCATGTCTTGGCTATTGGGAATAATACTGCAATGAATATGGGAGAGTAGATATTTCTTTGAAATTCTGATTTCATTTCCTTTGGATATTTCATTTCCTTTGGAAATGGCATTGCTGGATCATATGATAGTTGTATTTTTAATTTTTTGAAGAACCTTCATACTGTTTTCCCTGATGGCTGCACCAATTTAAATTCCCACCAGCAGTATACAAGGATTCTCTTTTCTCCACATCCTTGCAAACACTTGTCATCACTTGTCATTTTGATAACGGCCATCCCAATATGCATAAGGTGATATCTCATTGTCGTTTTGATTTGCATTTCCCTGACGATTAGTGATATGCTCGGCAAGATCATAGCTCACTGTAACCTTGAACTCCTGGGCTCAAGTGACCCTCCCACCTCAGCCTCCGGAGTAGCTAGAACTACAGATGTGTACCAGCATGCCTGGCTAATTTTTTTTATTTTTTGTAGTGACAGGATCTGGCTGCATTGCCCAGGCTGGTCTTGAACTCCTGGGCTCAAGCAATCCTCCCACTTTGGCTTCCCAAAGTGCTGAGATTACATGCTGTACCCAGCCTTTGCCCATTTTTTAATTGGGTTATTTTTTTTTCTATTGAGTTGTAGGAGTTCCTTATGTGTTTTGGATATTAACCCCTGATCAGATATACGGTTAGCAAATATTTTCTTCCATTCCCTGGGTTGCCTTTTCATTTTGTTGATTGTTTTCTTTGC
>NW_012134636.1:636507-707159 GCF_000956105.1 Propithecus coquereli | reverse complement strand
TACAAAAACTACACTTTTACTTCTCCCCCCTCATTTCATGCTATTAATGTCACCTTTACATCTTTTCATATTGTGTATCCATTAACAGATTATTGTAGCTATAGTTATTTTAATACTTTTGTCTTTTGACTTTTATACCAGACTTAAAAGTGATTTACGCACCAACATTGCAGTATTACAGTCATGTGTTTCTTAACATTGGAAATATGCTCTGAGAAATGCACTGTTACGCAATTTTGTCATTGTACAAAATCATAGAGTGTACTTCCACAAACCTAGATGGTATAGCCTACTATGCACCTAGATTATATGGTATAGCCTATTGCTCCTAGGCTACAAACCTGTATAGCATGTTACTGTACCGAATACTGTAGGCAATTGTCCTATAATAATAAATATTTGTGTATCCAAACATATCTACACATAAAAATGATGCAGTAAAAATATGATATAAAAGCTCCATTATAATCTTATGGGACCATCGCTGAATATGTGGTCTATTGTTGATTGAAATATCCCTATGTGGCGCATGACCGTATTCTGAATTTGACTATTTATCTTTATCAATGAGGTTTATACTCTCATATGGTTTCATATTGTGTCTGTGCATTTGAAGGGGCAAATATTTCTTCCAGTCTTTACTGTCTGGTTTCAGCCAGCAATGACCTTCTCTTGTCAGGTCCCTGGGTTAAAAGGATTGCCTCTAGGATCACAGTTGAGCAGGGTTGGAGCCGGGTCACATGGCTGCTACTAGGTCTGCAGTGACGTCTGTAGTTGGTGGGTCTGTTACCAGGGGCTTGGGTGGGTGGGGATTCAGCCTGGTCCCTGGGTGAGTGGGACTGCCTCCAGGACCTAGAGCTGGCTTCAGGGCAAGAGTCTTACTCTGGGGTTTGCAGTTAAATTCCCATATATGGGCCTTTTACAAGTGATGGACAGGTTTGGCTCCTGCTGTGTCCCTGGGTGGGCCCGTGGTCTGGCAAGACTGGCCTTGGATACAGTTGAGAGGGGCTGGAACCAGCCCAGGGTTACTTCAGGGCCCACAGCTGTGCTTGAGGTCAGTGGGCCTGTTCCTTGAGGCACAGGTGTGTGTGGCTCCTCCCAGGTCCCTTGGTGGATGATTCTAGCAGCAGGACCAAGGCCAACTAGGGCTGTAGCTGAGTCCACAGGGTGATGGGGCTATTTCCAGGTCAGGGGCCAGGATCACAGCTCGTGAGCTGGCCACTTGGGTGTGGACCTGCCTTTTCAATAGGACCTTTCTTGGTCTTGGGTTCCACTGTGGTTTCAAAACCTTCCTACCTGGATCCCAAAGCTTCCACAAAGGCACTTTTGCCCATGAATGGCTGCCAAAGTATTGTTGTTGTGGGGAGATATAAGTGGGTGAACTGTTCCTCCATCTTGCTTCAAAAAAAAATTCAGTTTACTGCTTTTCTGTCATTGTCTTGAAATCCTTAATAATGTTTGAACAAGGGGCTCCGTATTTTCATTTTGCACCAGGCCCTGCAAATTGTCTAGCCACCCCAGCCCTTGGGGCTGGAACCAGGGATCTCAGCCCTCACCTTAGTTTCAGGCTGTCTTTCAACCAACTCCTCTGGAGCAGGCAGCCCAGGCCCAGGAACCAGAGGGCTCATTGTCCCGAACAATCAACCAGGGACTTGCACTTCAACCACAGGAGTCAGATCCTCCAAGGAGTCAGGGGAAACCAGGGCCAGTTGTGATCCCTTTCTGAACCTCATTTTTATTTTCTGAGAAACAAGAGATTGTAATCTATGATTTCTGTCGTCCTTTGTAGCCCCAACATTTAACATCTTTATGATTCTCTTGCTATCTTCGTTCCAGTTCTCTACAGCCTATCCTGTGCTGTGTTAGACACTTAGGACTGCTGGAATGTCTTAGATACTGGCTCGGAGTGTCCTGGGAAGGGCTTGCCTGTCTTCTCGGTCATAATGCCTGATTTTCCACTATTAAAGAGAAATACACTGTGAGGTCTCTGTGAGAAATACACTGAGGTCCCACTGTGAAGTATTTATATTTTGCCCTGGTCAAAATATAAATACATCTGAGAGAAGTGATATTTGTGGTTCTTTTATTAGTGGCATGATCTCTCATGGGAGATGCGGGGAGGAGACTTACTAAGGGAGCACAGACGCCCCATCATCTTCTGGGCCAGGGCTGGGCAGCCCAGGTCCCCGGGGTGGGCCAGAAGCACCATGCACTTCCAGGGACTGTTTTTGCTGACCTAAATGACATCTGACCCTCTCTTTCTGGAAGCTGCATTGTGTTTCCACTGGCCCTGCAGTTTGCAGAAGTTTCTGTTCTCATTTCTGTTTGCTCAGTACTTCAAGTCTTGTTTAGCACCATGTGGTTTCTTTAGGACCAACGTCCTTGGCTCCTAATCTGGGACACTGGGCAATCTGTTTGGGTGCGATGGGTGTGTGGGGTGTGGGGGCACGTGGGGAAAACTCCCATTACTATGGATTTTTAGCTTTCTTATTATAGGCCCCCTGGTTCACTCAAATTGGGGTGACTACAGATGGACCTTGAGCTTTTTTGCTTGGGATATAGAGAACGAACTCCAGCTTGATCTACTGGGCCTGGCCACTGGTTCCTAACCTGTGGCTTCCAGATTCCTGGGCACTCTTGTAGGCAGCGACCACATAATAGGAACTGTTTAGGGGGCACCCGCTACGTACCAGGCACCGTTCTAGCTCTTATTTCATTGAATCAGCTCAAACAATTCAGTGACATGGTATCATGTCACTGAATGTATTTTTGAAAATGGCACAGTGATACTTTTGGTCTCACATGCCTCCAGCATCTTACCCCTCCGCTCAAGAGGCAGGGCCTGTGTTCTCCTTCACCTGAAGCTGGTGGGACTTTGTGACCACCTTGTTGAACAGAACGTGGCAGAAGGGATGCAGTATGACTTCTGAGGCTGAGTCACAAAAGGCAATGTGGCTTCTTCCTGCCTCTCTCTCTCTTTCTCTCTCTGTCTCTCTATCTCTCTGTCTCTGTCTCTGTGTCTCACTGTCTGTCTCTGTTTCTGTCTCTTTATCTGTCTTTCTGTCTCCATCTCTCTGTGTCTGTCTCTGATTATTTCTGTTTCTGTCTCTTTGTCTCTGACTCTCTTTATCTCCATCCCTGTCTGTCTCTGTCTCTCTCTCGATGCTTGCCTTTGGAATCCAGCCACCATCTTCTGAGGCAGCCTAGGAGCCCATATACAGGGGTTCTGACCCTCAGCCCCAGCTCAGGTGCCCGCCTGCAGCCAGAATGGACTGCCATCTGCACGGGAGATCAGTCCCTCAAGCCATACGATGATTCCAAATCCCCCAGCCTTTGTGTTGCTCCAGCTGATGTTGAATGGAGCAGAAATGAGCTGTCCCTGCCAAGCCCCAACCCAAATCATACTTTCATGAGCAAAATATAATCAATGTTTGAAAACACTGCACTTTGGGGCAATTTGTTACGTAGCCATAGTAACTGAAACACACGGGTAATATTATCATCCCCATTGTTAGTTGGCTTAACTGAGGCACAGTGAGACTGTGCTATCGTTCAAGATAATACTGTTAGCATGTGGCAGCATCAGGATTTAAATCCAGGCCTGCAGGACTCCTCTGTATGACGTCGGCTCCAGGGGCTGCACATCTATACCAGGAGAGCCTGCAAGAGCCAATTCGCTGAATCCTCCTCCGCTGTCCTTGAACTGCTGTCCTCCAGGAATAGGAGGCCCTAAGAAGAGCCAGGATTTCAGGAATCGACTGTTTTGGAGGGAGCACAGAGGCTGCCCACGCCGTAGCACCCTATTCCAAAATTCCAGAAAGGATGGTTCTCAGAGAAAGGGCAACAGGCTAGGAGGGGAATCAGAGATTAATTCTGATACCAACTAGCCAGACAACTTAGGCAAATTGTAAGCCTCAGTTTCTCTATCTGGAGTGGGCAAGGTATGAGATTTGACAGTTTGAGGGATGAGCTGGGGGGTCACTCCCGGTGGGGAGAATGAGCTGAGTGTGGGCGTGGAGATGGAGAGCACAGGAGTGTTGGAGGTCCTGTCTGTGGAGACCAGCTTGGCGCAGGAGAGCGGCATGGGCGGAAAGGAGGCAGGTCTGGGGGTGGGGCGAGGACACCGAAGGGGCTGTGCGGCGGAATTAAGAAGAATCTGCTAAGGACAGGGAGTTGGGTTTGTATGGTATTGGAACGGCAGCTCGGGCCTTAATCAGCACTCTGAGGCCGCACTCGCCTCGGATTCGTCATGCGTGAGATGAATGCAGACGTGTGTCTGTGCTCCCCGTGCTTCTAGCGTCCCAGCATCCTGGGATCCCTGCCCTTCAGGCCGTGTGGCAAGGCATGCCTTGCTCCCTTAGGAATCCTGTGCCAGCTTTTGGATGTCGTGCACTCAGAGAAGCACTCCTACGCTTTTTTCCCCCTATTTTTTGTAGAGATGGGGGTCTCACTATGTTGCTCAGGCAGGTCTTGAACCCCTAGCCTCAAGCGATACTCCTGCCTGGGCAATGCTAGGGTTGCAGGCATGATCCACCGCACCCAGCCTGCTCCTGCACTTTTAACTGCCCCAAGCACACAGGATGCGGGGAGCCCTTGGCTGTTCTGGCTTTGTTTGGTGCGTCTCTCTTGCATGGACATGTTGCTGGAACTGGGCACCTTTAAGAAACTGCTGATGAGGTATCACGAGCACCTTAAACATGGAGAGAAAGCACTGTGTGTGTGGCCACTGTGGGAAGAGCTGGGGGTAGGAAAGCCTTTGGAGGGGGTGTCCTGCTCGCACCAGGACCCCTGAAGAGCTGTGTGGGAGCCACTTCCTGGCTGGCACGGGGGCTGCCCGTCTCAGTGACCAAAGCTGCTGTTTGTAAAGACTCCAGCCAGCTGGCTGAGGACGCCTGGGAACACTCGAAGGGAACGCGCCCCCTTCGTCACACAGAGCGGGGCAGATCAGGACGTGGAGGCTGGAGTGCCCGTGCCAGTGAGTGACGAGGCATTTTAGGAATAGAGTCTCTCTGTTCACATTGCAGTCCATATTCACTATGAAACATCAGAAAGTGCAGATCATAAAAATATTTAAATCAGCCACAATCCTACCATCTAGAGATAATTGCTGTTAATTTGTTTGTAATATCCTTTTAAGACGGTTCTCTGTGCACACTTACAAGAACAGTATCATTCTATATATCCTGTTCTGTAGCTGCTTTCTCCTTCTCCCCTCCCCCACACGCACATGCGCACGCGCACACAGACACATGTTGTTTCTCCATGAAGATGAGCACAGATCCACCCTGTCATTTTCAACCTCTGTCTGGCTTTTCACCGGATGTACATAATAAACACTCTTGTCCTGCTAACCCTTTTCCACGGCTAGCAACAACGGCTGATGAGCATCCGTATACATATATCTTTGCATTTTTGCCCAGTTATTTCCTTGCGTTACACCGTTAGAAAAGTTAATTGCTGTGTCAAAAGATATGCATGTTTTTAAGGCTTTTGATATATATTGTTGAATTTCCTCCTTCAAAGGAAGCTATTCCAAAATGCATTTCCATCAGCAATGTTTGAGAGTGCCAGCTTCCCCCCAGGTCTTTTCTTTTTTCATTTTCTCCAGTCTGCTAGGTGGGAAATGACATCTCAGTTGTTTAAAACTCATTCTCTCCGCAGAGCGCTTCCACCTTCCTGCCCGGCCTGTGCTCGTTCTTTCTACCAGGATCGATCGAGTACACAGCAAGTGCTGTGCCACGGCTGGCGCTGGTGGTGCAGGGGGGTGCTTCGTCAGCCCGTCTTGTGCTCGCGGCTTTGCTGTATGTGTTTTGCTCCCCAAACTTAGAGAATTACAGAAACTTAGAGCTGTAAAGGATCTTAGAGCGTGTCTAATATCCTCATTTTAAGGAGGGAAAACCGAGGGCCCGGGGACTTTCCCACGGTCGCACAGGGCAGCACGTTCACGGAAGTGCCACGCTGGAGGCAGGGATTCTGGGCTCTCTGCTTGCTTTGATTTCCTCACCCAGCTTACGAGCACTGGTTGGTCAAGTTCAACTCTGAACTAATGGCACAGCCTGTCTGTGCTGTGAGTCAGGGGCAGCCCGCCAGTCACACAGTCGGTGCTTCAGAGCATGTTTACTGGATGAATGCTGGAGTGTAGCAGATCAGAAGAAATAGTACATTCTGTCAAAGTGTGCTCAATATCCCAAGAAGAAAGGCAGATTTCTGTGGAGTGCCCTTCCGGGAAGAAATGCCTTTTTTGTCTGAAGTGAAAAATGAGTGGGCTGTTGGAATTGGTGGCAGAGGAGAGATGGGCTGCCTGAGGCTGGAGACGATGTGTTTGGAGCTGTCATAGCGCTGGAATTTCCCTCCGGTGCTTTCCTCTACCAGAGATGGGCCGATCGACCCAGGGCAGGGCTGACGACAGAAGAGAGCTTTGTTTTCTTAGCGAGTTCCTGCATGAAGACTGACCTCTCGAATATTCCGCAGGACTGTCTCGAGTCATCGATACTATTCTCTTTGCCCGGTTCACTCCCTCTTTCTCTCTACTTCACCAAAATGTCTTTCCAGCTCTTCTCTCGAGAACACTTTCCGTGCTGCTCAGGCCTTTCATGTCACAGGAGGTGGCTGGGTCAGTGGAAAGATGGAGTTTCGGTCTGGCTTTGCTTCTGATGGCGGTGGGACTTCAGGCCGGTCTCCTGTCCTTGCTGTGCCGACCCCGGCACTGCCCTATTCAGACTCACTCACTCTTGCCTGGATGCCCACAACGGCCTTTTAATTGATTTTCCTGTTGCCGCTTACCCCCTTCCAATTCGTGCCCCTGCTGATGCCAACACATTATCAATTATCCCTCCTTCACTTAAAACTCCCCAAAGCTCCCAGTCCTCTTAGCAGAGAGAGCGGAGTCCCTTCCACTTCTACCAGGGCTGGACCTGGGCAAGTGTCTTCCCCTCTCCGATCCTCGGTTTCCTCATCTGTAACAGAGACACCATCGTGACCCCAATCATTCTGCTTGTTATGAGGATAACAGCCACTTTGAAATTACTCTCAACTCTTCTAGACCCTATGAAATTACTCTCAACTCTTCTAGACCCTACTGCTCCAAAGAAGTTACAAATGCCAAGGATCCTGATTCTTAACAAACCTTTCCTTCTGCAAAAGAACAGCCTGCTTTTATTCCAAGCTCCATTGTTACTAAAGCAAGCTTCTCTCCAGTTATGCCATGTTGTGTCTTAACCTAGCCCAGCAGTGTCTATGCATGGAGAATGCGATTATTTAAGCCAATTCATTAATAGGGATTGTGTTGTCACGTCCACTGTCAACTGACAACATGTTTGTGGAATTGGAAGCCTGTCTATCTCTGTCATCACTTCCTCTTGGGAAGAACAGCACACTGGTACGAATGACATACTTTCTCATAAAGAGCCCTCCTTCAGCTCGATTTCCACAAGCATATTGTTCCAGGAAGCAAGGGTCTGACCCTAGTGATCAATTTGCTAAGGGACGTTCTTGGGTAACCCATCAATCATTTGCTCGACATATTTTTATTGATAGGCATGTGTGCTAGGAAAGGTGATGGGTAAATATAGACAGGACTGTGATATAGGGGACTAATTTTGAGCACTTACAACTGAATCGGGGAGACCGAGTACATTTATAGTATGGGGCAGTCTTCGGCCATGCTGGAGAAGCTCAGAAAGTGAATTCGTAGTGGGTACAGGTGATCAGGAAAGGCCTCCCAGAAGAGAAGCTTTAGTATTTCCATCATATCAGCTAGGGCTCAAAGGAGTTGCTTTCCTTGCCTGGCACAATCACACACACACACACACACACACACACACACACACACACACACACACACACCACAAACACATCCAGTTTGTCTAATTGAATCGAAAAGACATGTGAGCTCAATCCCGGAAGATTAGTGAGATCAAGGTTAAATGGATGAGACAATATTTTCATCGGGTGGTCTTAGGGTGGGGAAAAGATGTCAGCATCGGAAAAAAGATTCAGTTGTGCAGTTTTTAGCTGTTTGCAAAGCACTCCTCACGTGCATTGAGTCTGGTTTATTTACACAGCCCTGCAAGGTCAGCACCTGGGGAAACTGAGTCTCAGAGAGGTTTAGTACCTTGGCCGCACAGGCAGTAGGTGATAAAACCCAGGCATTGGCACTGACTGCTGCAAATTCAGAGCTCTCTCCAATATGGAAGCAGGTCTTTCTCTCTTTCTCCACCTTCCCTGGAACACAGGAATGAAAACATAGGCTGAGAAGGAGTCCAAACTAATGCAGGCTAGAAGGGGCACATGGGAGTTATACTAAGTCGGCATCCTGCTTCCACGCCCTGGTCCAGCCTCATGGACTTTCCAGGTCGGCCCGCGTGCCCTGATGTTTCTGCATCTGCACAGCAACAGTAAACGTAAGAAGGCTGTTTGCCAGCAGCAAGATTATTGCTACAATAGCTTTTATGCCTGAGTGTGTCACTGACGCCACTCCTGGATGAAGCTAGATGGCCAAGCAGAGACTGAGAAGTCATTTGGGGGAATGCTGGGGGGTGATGTCAGGGAGGGAGTACTCTGGGTCTGTTTATGATTCATTTCCACCCTGACTATAGAGCGGGGCCACCCAGGCTTGGATCCATGTCTAAATAAGTGTCCTGGAACTGGAGAATGCTCAAGATGCTGAAACTTAGGACTCAGTGCCCAGAGATAGGAGCGGGTATGGAACAGGTTATTTGCTGGGCAGGGTACCTTCCCCAGGTGGCCTGGTCCTGCATTCAAGAAAGCGAAACTGTCCGTGGGGACATTTGTTTATTTTCTCCTTCCTTCTCTTCTCCCTTCCATCCTTCTATAAGTAATAAATACCTATAAAGTGCCTATTCTACAATGTACTAGGCCTTTTCAAGTATAGGTATAGACAACACTGGCCCTACTATCAAGATGCTTGGCAGCTCAGACAGATGGGGAAATTTGTCAAATAGTGACTGCTGAGTCTTCCTCTGTGATGGTTCATTTTATGTGTCAACTTGGCTGGGCCACAGTGCCCACATATTTGGTCAAACATTATTCTGGATGTTTCCGTGAGGGTGTTTTTGGATGGGATTCACATTTCAATCAGTGGACTTGGAGCAAAGTAGATTGCCCTCCACAATGTGGGTGGGTCTCATCCAGTCAGTGGAAGGCCTACGGAGAACAAAAGACTAACCTCCCCTGAGCAAGAAGAAATCTGCAGCAGACGAGCTTCAGACTCGAACTGGAGCATCAGCTCTTCTCTGGGTCTCTGGCCTGCCAGCCCACGCTGCAGATTTTGAACTTGCCAGCCTCCATAATGCAAAAGCCAGTTCCTTAAATAAATCTCTTTCTGTACATATAAACATCCTGATGGGTCTGTTTCTCTGGAGGATGCTGGCTAGGACACCTTCCGGTGTCGCCCTGTGGTCTATGCCTACAGCATCTCTTGCTTGGACTTCCGAGGCTCTCCCAGTGCCAGTATCTCCTTCCCATGTTCCCTGCCAGAGCTGCCAGGGCTCTCTCACTAAAGCACAGGTATGATATTGTTCTGCCTACAGCCCTTCCACTTGCCCCACCTTCCCCAGCAATGCCTCCCTAACCTCAGTCATCC
Source organism: Propithecus coquereli (assembly GCF_000956105.1). Lineage (NCBI taxonomy): Eukaryota > Metazoa > Chordata > Mammalia > Primates > Indriidae > Propithecus > Propithecus coquereli. The sequence goes on along the minus strand of NW_012134636.1, from coordinate 697,555 downwards.
TTGTACCACAACCTTCGTGATTTTTGTTTATACCAGACTTTCCTCTTGCTGAAATCAAAGGGAGAGAAATAGAACTGAAGGAGATCTAAATTTCCCCCCTGTATTATTCAGAATTACTCAATACTAAATCCACATCTGAAATACCATAAAGGAAAGTATTCCATTCCACATTTTAGGGAACGTTCAGTTATAGGATAAAATCTGTTCTCCTTCGCAGGGACTTCAAGGTCCTTCAGCATCAACACATACATTCATCTCTCTGTATCCATGGAGAATTGGTTCCAAAAGCCCTTGTGGGTACCGAAGTCCTTTATGTTATATAAAATGGAGTAGTATTTGCATATAACCTATGCACATCCTCTCATATACTTTAAATCATCTCTATGTTACTCATAATACCTAATACAATGTGCGCACATCACTTCATTTGCATGGATTCGACGTAGTACTTGGCACATGGAAAATTCAAGTTTTGCTTTTTGGAACTTTGTGGAATTATTTTTTCCTGAACATATTTGATCCACGTTGGTAGAACCCACTGATGCAGAACCCACAGATAGGGAGGGCCTACCGTACTTATCAAATGCTAGTCGTGTGCCAGGCACCGAACAATTCATCCCAACTACATGGAATTATGCATTTAATACATTTTTTTTCAGACAGAGGCTTGTTTTATTCAAATGATTCACCTGTTATGACCCAGGCCACTATGTATAGGCAAGGGTGGGGGGAGTTTTACTTCTTGGTCTCTTCCTCTTTGGACAGAGTCTTGATGATCTCCTCCTTCTTGGCCTGGAGGCGCTCTTCATGGCGCTTGTGTGCTTCCTTGGTCTTAGACCTGCAGGCCTCAGCCTGGTCAGCCAGGAGCTTCTTGCGGGCCTTGCCTGCCTTCAGCTTGTGGATGTGCTCCCTGAGAATCCGCTTGTTTTTGAACACATTCCCCTTCACCTTCAGGTACAGGCTGTGGTACATGTGGCGGTCAATCTTCTTAGACTCACGGTATCTTCTCAGTAGCTGGCACAGAATCCTCATCCTCTGCATCCAGGTTACCTTCTCAGGCATTCGAGCATTGGCTGTACCCTTTCGCTTACCTATGCCCATATGCCTGCCCTTCTGGCGGGCCAAGGTGTTTTTCCGGCATGGAGCTTGAGAATGGGCAGTCACAGGCTTGTGGATCTCAGCGCATCTTTGATCAGCTTCCTGATCTGCTGACAGGAGTTGGCATTGGCGATTTCATTAGTCTCATTAGGATCCAACCAGACCTTCTTTTTGCCACAGTGGAGGACACTAGAGGCAAGCTTCTTCCGAAGCCTGAGCATACTCATGGCTCCGGCAGCACTAGCGAAAGGAAAGAGCATTTAATACATTTTAAAGAGCCCGGCTCACTTCTGAAGCCTGGCCTTTTTTTCTGCCTTACTTCTTGGCCACTGTAAATTACTCCAAAAAATGATTTAGAATAGAATAGAAAAATGTTAAAAACAACAGAGAAGCAGAGAAGCCGTCTTTAACATTTCACCCACACAAATGCCACAGGCATCCTGTACCACTTTCTGAGAAAGCACATCTTTTTTCCTTGCTTCCTGGAGAACTCATTCTCGAGCCCTCAAATCCAGCTACTTTCTTTGTGAAACTGTCCCTCACATACCGTCCCAGCCCCCAGCACTTTGCTCCTCGCCTGCACTAGCATTTATCATCACCGCACTGCAAATACGGAAGTGCTTTCCTCCCTGGCTAGAGCTCAAGGGAGTGGGAGCATGTCTTAATCATCGCTAGGAGTTTTCAAGGGTCCTCTCTCTTTCCTGCCTGGTTGCTGCACACACTGAAAAATAAAACAAAGGAGAGGAAATGGGGATTGCAATATCATTTTTTTAAAGATGAAGGCCAAATTAGAGAATTTAGTTCTCATGAAACTGAATGGCCTTGCTAAGTGAATCCAGAATTAGACAGTCTCACCTGCCACACAAGGATCACACAGGACTGAGCAGGTCTCCCCGTATGGGGTAGAAGAGCCCATCCCCGGAGAAGTGGCCCAGTGGCACAGTAAACTTCCCCCTGAAGGCAGCTGTCTTCCAGGGGAAAGAGGGCCAGGTTGGGTTCTACAGGCCCAGTGCTTTCCTTTCCAAATTTACCAATCAGGGATTCTCAGGGAAAATTCTCCTTTCTCAGCCATGAACTGGGGCAGGGGTGTTTTACCTGTTAGAATTAAGCTCTCAGATCTCATAGATCATAAAATTTCAGAAAACCAAAGGGATGGGAACTCAGACATTAGCTATCTTGACCAGCCCTTTCATTTTACATATAGGGAAACTGAGGCCCAAAGAGAAGTGACTTGCCAAAGGTCACTTAATTGTCACCTGTGTGTTCTGTAGCTTTAATCTATAACTTGCATGGCAGATATATACTACTGATTAATATTAATTAATATTGCCTCCCACCCTTGGCAATGCTGCTGGAATTCCGGGGCTGAGTGCTTACTCCAATAGAACCCTGGGATCAGGGCCGCTGCAAGGGTCTACCCCTAGGATATCCTGGCACAGGGCTGTAATTGTGGATTTAGGAAACAGGGTCCTTGGCTAACTCAATTCTCTCCACATAATTAAAAGAGGGAGAAGTGAAATGTCAGGAGGAAACACGCATTTAATACATTTTAAATCCTGGCCTTTTTTTTCCTGCTTTAATTCTCAGCCACTGTAAATTACTTCAAAAAACGATTTTAGAATAGAAAAAGGGGCAAGGAGGCAGAGAAGCTGTCTTTAACATTTCCTCTTCCTTCGGCATCATTTAGGAATTTAATTCTGAAGCACAGCAAGCAGGCAGAACCGGCCGTGGGCCACAGACAGCACTTGAAGATAGGATTTTTTTGCTTGAGATTTTCCCCTAAAACTACCTAAAGAATGAAGACCTCTCCCAGCGCTGCTTAGAATAGAAAGCATTCCTAATTCCTCATTAACGGGAATAGGAACAAAAGGATTCCGAAGCAAGGACTGACTTGAGTTCACCGCTAAATCCACTGCATCAAGCTGGGGCGGGGTTGCGGGGGGCGGGAAAACGCGGAAATTAACCTCATGTTTGGGAAATATCAGTTAAATGCTTTTGTAACTTCATCACCATCCACTCAGGGAAAACATTACTCTTCAAGCCTCCTGTTTGCCCGAGAGTCAGGAGCTTCTAAACCAAGAAAGGAAGAAACCAGGCGGGTTATTTACGAGCCCCTTTCCTCTCGCCGTTTTAAACCACTGCAAAATAAACCCGTTTGCTGTCGCCCTGGGACCACGCCGGGCCGAGCTGACCCGCCCGCAGGGGTCGGCGCGCCGGCCTCCCCGCCCCCTGGCGGACCAGCGTGACAGCGCAGCGCGGCCCGGGCGGCGGCACAGCCGGCTACCGGCAGACAGCGCCGCAGCCCGACGCCTTCCGCGCAGCCTCGGGCGCTGCTCGCTCGCCTCGGGTGTCCGTCCAGCAGGGATGCGGGGCGAGGGGATGCCAACCGAGGCTCCAGCGCCCGAGACCTCAGCATAGTGTCCGACTGGGTGCCGCCGGCAGCCATCCCTACCTGGCCCGGGAGCGCACGGGAATTTGGGGGCCGGCAGCTGCGGTGCAACTTCCCCAGGGGGCCAACTTAAGGCTCACCCGCGGACTCGGTGCAGGTAGCTGGGTGCTGAGCAGGGTGGACGGCATGACTAGGGCTAGTGGGGCCATGGGGACCCGAGTGGAGGTGGTGGGTGCCTTGCGCTCCTGGTTCCTGGGGGCGCGCGGGGTGCTCTGAGAGTTGTAAAGTGACCGCTCGGGACAGGACTGAGATGCGGAGCTATTGACCGTTGGGCTCCAAGACGCGCGTCGGGTTCCTGAACTTTCCAGGCTGCTGGGTTAGGGAGGATCCCCGCGGGAGGTGTCTGGACCAGGGGTTCTGGGGACCGCGGTTGGGCGTCCTAGGTGTAGGCTTTGGAGCAGGAGTCCTCGGGGAGGGACTGCCGGACGCGGTTCGGTGGAAGCAGCCGGTTCGGAAGTTCAGGGAGTGAGGGCTGAGCGTCTTAGAAACAGGAGGGTGGAGGCGGATGGTCCTGAGCTGGGGTTTCTGTTTGGGGGGTGCCTGAGCAGGCACATGGACTAAGGTTTATTGGGAGAGGGGCTGGCTTGGGGGTCCCAGGGGAGATGGACGTGCTGAGGGTGCTGGGAGAGGTAGGTATATGGGGAATCCCCAGGGGAAGTGGAGGGTTTTGGAGCCTCAATCCTGGAGGAAAGTGGCTAATTCTGATGCTCCTCCTCCCCCAGTGGAAGCTGCTGAACATCTCAGGGAACTGGCGCCGGTGCAGACGATTCCCGCTCATTTGCAGCGGCTCGGAGGAGCTAACTCAAATGGGGATTTCTGGGGTGGCGGCTGAGCAACCCGTGGTCGGCGGTTGTGCCCCGAGTCCCAGATGACTCGAGGTTCCCAGGAAGGGGACGAGTGCGCCCCACGCTCGTCGTTCGAGTAACGCGGCGGTTTTCTCATTGCCCGCTGGTTTGTTCCAGGCTGGGACCCAGCAGATCCGTCCGCGGAGTCCCCCGACTGAGCCCGGGGCGCCCCCCGGGCCCGCCCTGCCCGCGCGTCGGGCCCCGCCCCGCCGCGCCGCAGCTTAAAGGACTCGGGCCGGGGCGCGCCGCGCGGCGGGGCATGGAGGGCGCGCTTGCAGCCAACTGGAGCGCCGGGACGGTGAACGCGAGCGCGGCGCCGCCGGGGGCGGAAGGCAACCGCACCGCCGGGCCGCCGCGGCGCAACGAGGCTCTGGCGCGCGTGGAGGTGGCGGTGCTGTGTCTCATCCTCTTCCTGGCGCTGAGCGGCAACGCGTGCGTGCTGCTGGCGCTGCGCACCACGCGCCACAAGCACTCGCGCCTCTTCTTCTTCATGAAGCACCTGAGCATCGCCGACCTGGTGGTGGCCGTGTTCCAGGTGCTGCCGCAGCTGCTGTGGGACATCACCTTCCGCTTCTACGGACCCGACCTGCTGTGCCGCCTGGTCAAGTACCTGCAGGTGGTGGGCATGTTCGCCTCCACCTACCTGCTGCTGCTCATGTCGCTCGACCGCTGCCTGGCCATCTGCCAGCCGCTGCGCACGCCGCGCCGCCGCACCGACCGCCTGGCCGTGCTCGCCACGTGGCTCGGCTGCCTGGTGGCCAGCGCGCCGCAGGTGCACATCTTCTCGCTGCGTGAGGTGGCCGACGGCGTCTTCGACTGCTGGGCGGTCTTCATCCAGCCCTGGGGACCCAAGGCCTACATCACGTGGATCACGCTAGCCGTCTACATCGTGCCTGTCATCGTGCTCGCCGCCTGCTATGGCCTCATCAGCTTCAAGATTTGGCAGAACCTGCGCCTCAAGACGGCGGCGGCGGCGGCGGCTGAGGCTCCCGAGGGCGCGGCGGCTGGCGGGGGCCGGGTGGTCCTGGCACGTGTCAGCAGCGTCAAGCTCATCTCCAAGGCCAAGATCCGAACGGTCAAGATGACCTTCATCATCGTGCTGGCCTTCATCGTGTGTTGGACGCCTTTCTTCTTCGTGCAGATGTGGAGCGTCTGGGATGCTGACGCACCCAAGGAAGGTACGGAGGGAGGGAGCGCGGGGAGGGCTCGTCCTGCGGCCTCTGCACGTCCAGGGTTCTGGGGGCTTGGGGGCGTAAGCGGGTTTGGAATCCCACAGAGCTGGGTTTGAGTCACTGCTCCATCATCCCTTGGCCAAGCGACTTTGGGCAAGTAACCTCCCTGAGCCTCGACTTTCTTTTCTGTAAAATGGCAGTAATGATAAAAGTACCAACTCTCACCAGGCAGTAGGGGAATGAAACGAGAAAACACACGTTAAGTCTTTAGCACAGTCCCTGGGCTGATGTGGGGTGGTTGTGGTGCACCAGGAAGCAGATTCAAGTGACTCCTTTTCCCCAAGTGGTCAGGGAGTGGTGGAGGTAAGTTTCTAACCCCTGCTCAAGTGCCTTCCATTTTAAGTTCAGTTTAAGTTGAACTTCCACTTTAAGTTCAAGACTCACCCTGAAGCTCAGAGGTCTGGTTTGAGTAAGAGCAGCCTTGGGGAGACGGGTGGTTTTGTCTAGCCAAGCACCTAGAAGGTGCCCGCCTGGGTGCCGAGGGGGAGGTGGAGACCAATCCCTGAGCCCCTCCTCCAGTGGAGGTGATGAGCTTAGAGGTGGAGAGGTGAGTACTGCAGGGGGCGGAGGGTGCCAGGACCGAGGCTTTGTTTCCTTTTGAGGAAAAGGGAAGAGAGATGAGACTCGGCCATTCGGTTTTGACCTGGAGGCTGGGTGATTTCTGTAGGCGGGGGACTCGCCTTCCAGGGTGTGTAACTGCTGAGGACAGGGCGGAGGGTGGGTTGTTGTCCATTCTAGGCCTGTGTCAGCAAGCCAGGAGGAGGGCCAAGGGGGGTGATTTAGAGGAGGGAGCTTGGGGAACAGAGGCACCTGGGGCTCTGGGCAGTGGCTGGTGCTGGGCAGCTGCCCCCAGGCATGGAGCACCAGGCAGCTCCCCTCACTCCCCCAGTTCCAGTAGCTCATTTGGAAAGAGCAGGAGGGGTGATCATTGGTGGCGAACGGCTTCCACCTTTTTTTTGAAGGTAAGCACGTAACGTATGCTGGGATGCTGGGGACGTCAGATGCTCGTAAGGAAAGACCAAGGGATTTGCTTTCACCCTTCTGCGCTCCAGACACTGCAATGTCCTGTTTCTGGATATAGCCTCTGCTGCTCCCAGCAGTCTCAAACACGTGCGTCCCTTGTGTGAGGGCTGAGTTTGTTAACTTTGCTTTGGTCCTTTCCAGAAACCACAGACTCCTGGCTTCGCCGAGCCCTCCCAGTTAGCTCCACATTTGCCTTAGTGGCCAGGGTCCTTGTCATTAATATCTACTGGACGCCTGTGATATGCCAGCCCCCGGGTGGTACGGGCACCAGTACCAGTTTGACTCCATCCTGCAGCCCCTGGTCACTCCTGGCAGAGGGGAGGCACTTGGACCGAGTCGCTCAGCAAGTCGTAGGCAGAGCGGCACCTGGAGCTGGGGCTCCTGTGCCAGGCTTCTCGTGAAGGGCAGATGACTAGCAAGCTGGGCTGGGCAAAAGCCAGCAGGGGAAGTGTTTAAGTAAGGCGTCGGGCCACACCTGTTTCTTGGGCAGGATGTGAAGAGACCAGCCCCAGGTCTTGAGGAGCTCGAATGCCAGAGGTTGAGCAAGCAAGACCAGCGCCCCGTTAGAGTAGGCGCTGGGGAGACGCGGGCTCTAGTCCTCCCTCCAGGATTTAGCAGCCGGGGGACGTCGGGTGAGGGACCCCTTTGTACCCCTGAGCCTTAGTGTCTTTCGGAAAGAGGACATTTCAGCATTCAGTCACTCAGCAGACTTTCTCCCTCCTCTCTCTGTGGGGTCCGCTTGCCCCTCCCCTTCATTTCCTGAGTCCTTGGTGACTCTCCTCCCCCCTTCTCCTGCCACGCCCCTCCTGTCACGGACCCCTCACCTGCACTCGGCTTTCTCACTTATCTCCTGCTAAAGAACGAGGGTGTGTGGTCAACACACATGCCATGATCACAGAGTGCAGTGTAGGTCTTTTCTAAAATCACATCAACAATTCATTTTTCTGTCTTAAAAACAAAAGAGAGAGAGAGAGAGATCCCCGCTGAAGTGGAGGCCAGAGGCCTTTCGGGGCTGCGTGGTCCTCTGAGGGTTTTCCTGCGGGCGAGACCTTTAAGAACCTCAGGTCCTCGTTCCCTTTGTGCCTTCACTGCTTTACTGATTCACAGGGAAGGGTGGGTGTCACGTGAAAGCCAGGGCTTCTCTCTCCTCCCCGCATTCTGTCCCGGGTGCTGAGAAGAGTCCAGATGCAGACCAGTGGGAATTCTTGACGCTGCTGCGGCCCGTACCCCCGCCCACCCCAAGAATATGGCCAGGAGCAGAAGCCCAGTCCAGAGGTGAGAGTCTCATCCGGCACGGAGCTGAGGACTTGGGCTTTGGCCACCAGGCTGGCCGAGTTGTGCCAGGGCCTCAGGGGTGCAGGGGTCAGAGTGGGTGTGGGCTCAGCTGGAATGCATGCCCTGTGCCCACTTGGCCTTAATTCGGACAAGTGCAGGCAGCAATCAGAGAGGATGGTGTTTGCACTCACTTTGGAGATGGCACTCAATCTGGAGGCCATCAGCAAGTGTTAAGGAAGGAATGAAAGAGAAACACACTTGAGCTACTTGAGAAATTTTGATCAGAAAAGTGGAATTAATGCACAGCCCGCACTTTCCTCTCCAAGAGGGACAGAATGTACAAGAGATGCAAAAATAATCTAGATCAGGGCCCCTTACTCTGCTCACCCCTCGGGAGCCAAAACTTGGAAGTGCGGGGAGCCGGCGGCTAACAGCGAGATGCCATCCAGGCAGGCCTGTGGGCGGAGCAGGCTGGGGAGGGCGGCGGGGGAGAGAGCTGAGACAGGTGGGGACTGTCCCTGCCAATGGCTTCAGCATGGAAATCTCAGGGAGGATGGAAGCTTAGCCCACGGGCACCGGCCGAGGCCGACAGAGTGGGTGGGGACAGACGTGCTGGGACAATAGTGACCATGATAGTACTATTATCAATAATAAAGTCTCCTTGTGTACAGATGAGCTGCACACGTGGTTCCTTTTCATAGGAACCAAGGCAAAGAGGAAAGTTTTCAATTCTAGTATTTCCATCGTTCAGAAGAAAAAACCAAGAGGAATGTTTGCGTAATGTAATGAGCATCTGGGTGCTGCTGGGCCCTGACGTGGTGAGGCTGGTGAGACCAGACACCCCACGCGGTTTGACAAACCCCGCGCGTCTTCCGGCCAGAGACGTGGCACCAGGCTTTCCCGGGAACCCCGTGGAGTCTGCTCCGCAGCTGGTCCCAGGGACGCGGACCTTCGAGGGAGGAGTTTGTGGGGAGGCGGCGCTTGCACTTCCAGGCTTGGCTGGTGCAGGCTGGGAGAAGGCGCGTGATTTGGAGTCTGCGTTCCTCGTCTTCCCTTCCAGCATCGCTCTGGTGAAATGCCCAGTCCAGAGGGTGAGGCGGAACAGGAGAGGGGACAGGCTGGCCCAGGGCTGGGGCCCGCTGCCTGTGTACACGAGAGGGGAACTGGCTCCTGTGTCTTCCCCATTCTCCGACACCCAGGAACTAGAGGAGAAGCGTTTGGATGAAAAAAACGAACAAACTCACACTTCATAGCTGAGCTGTATTCGCCTTTCAGGGTTCTTTTCTTTCAGACTTTCCAGTTTCACTGGAATGAGAAAATGCCCACAGAGAACAGGGTGGGATCTCTGCTGCTGGGACTGCTAGAGGACCATGGGGTCTAGCTGGCTGGCTAGGATGCTGTAGAATCCCAGCGCACACGTGCAGGGGAGATGCAGAGGTGTCAGAGTCACGGCACTGGCCTGCGTTTGGAGCCTGCTCTGCCACTTTCTCCTGTGTGTCCTTGAGCAGTCGTTTTCACCTCTCTGAGCCGCAGCTGCCTCCTCTGTACGGTGAGGGTGGCACAGCCTACCTCGTGGTGTGACCCGGGGCACCCAGGGGCTACGTGATCAATAGCACTTTTCTCCCCGCCCCGCTCTACTTTTTAAAAGTTAGCTTGAACTCTTGGGATTGTCTCCGAGAATCTCAGCAGTTATTCCTGATGGGGGAGATGTTTGTTTTTCTCTTGAGCCTGGGTGGAAGCAGAGCCTAGTGGACAGCAGGTGGTGCGACCAGGGAGGTTGGGATCTGGGGGAGAAGCTTGTTGAGGCTTGAGAGGTGGACTGTGAGCCCTGTCACAGCAGGGCCGCTGCCTGTCCGGTTCACTGGTGTGTGTTCAGTGTCTGGCACAGGGCTGGGCACCTGTCCATAGCTCAGCTGATGCTTGTCAAATTCGAGGGAGATGGGAGTAGGCAGGTGCACAAGACGGGCCAGGGATAAGCGTGAAGAGCTGGACTCAGGAGGAACAGGCACTTTCTAAGTAGTCCTCCAACAATGGAACTGGCAGCCTGGCGAGGAAGTGAGCGCCCCATTACTGGAGGCAACCAAACACCTGTCAGGGGACTGGAACAGGAGGAGGGTTGAAATGCACAGAAGGCCTGGTTTTAAGTGGTTCCCCATCTGTAGAACGAACTTCCCAGCCCCTCCCTATTTCCGGGGAACTGAGGACCCTCCAGCATGTGGAGGACCATGGATGCTGTGCCCAAGGTATGGGGGGCCAGGCGCCTTGGAGGGCTTGGTCTTCGGGTGACCCAGTGACGAGGAGAGCATCGGGGAGGGTGGACAGGAGGAACTTGGACAGGTTATTCACTCCGGGCCATGAAGAGCCCTCCAGGGTGGCCCTTCTGGGTATAAATTGTAATTAGACAGACAGTTAATGGCCAGGCTCTTGTCTGATTAAGCAATTGTGAGTTCTTTTATGTTCTTGGCTAATGCTAATGTTTTTCATTTGGGTTTCTACCCCAAGGTGACTTCACTTCCCCTCCACCCCAAAGGTTTGATAAATGACAGCAAAAAAAGAAAATCTGTTTGGTGAGGTTTTGCTACGTATTTTTGCAGTTTGATGGCTGTCTGGGTGGGGTGGGGGAGGGGCGAGGAGGGGAAGAAGGGGTGGAAGCCTCAGATTGGGTGGGCTGGTGGCCCTGCTGCAGCACACTCTCTGCAGTCTGGGTCGGGCCTGTGGCCAGGGTTGGGCATGTCTTGCGTGGCCCAAGGGGCTGGTCCACCTGGTGACCCCACCACCTTGTCCTGGTACCTGCTAGAAGCAAAGGGAGCCCCACAAGGCTCACTTCCAGGGGCTGGGGTGGGGTGGGGGCTCACCTATATTCTGCCAGAGCCTCACACTCGGAGACAGCACTGGGAAGTAGCAAGAGTCCCCCTCAGAGTCTTGGTCTTGTCGCCGTCTGTGTGATTTGGCATGTCTCTTGCTGGTCTCTGGGCCTTGGTCAGTGCTGTCTGAGCAATGGGGCTGCACCTTGTGATGGAGCTCGACACCCCCTCTGGGCGTCAGAGGAACTGGGCTCGTTCCTAGCAATGGCTGCACTTGGATGGATGCCCACTGTGAGCAGACCTGTGCCCAGGCCACCTCTGATCCTCGCCCAAAGGCAGCAAGGTGAGGGGCCATCAGACCTTTGCTACAGATGAGGAAACTGAGGCTCAGCATGGCATGACCTGCTCAGAACCACACTGAGTCAGTAGCAGAGCTGGGATTTGAACCCAGGCCATCCCATTTGCAAGACTGACATAGAGCATTATGCTTCCCTCCCCAGCCCAGCGATTTGCCAAGAGTGGTCCACACCCTTGGCGTCTGGGCCTCCTGGGGCTCTTGCTGGAAAGCTGATTCCTGGGCCCCGTCCCAGACCCACTGAATCAGAGCCCTCCCCTCTCTCTCTGGCCCCAGTGTCCCGAGGACACCTTGGGCTCTTCCCGTAACACCTACGCCCAGGTACACGTCTGCTGATGGCACCACCCTCTCCACTCTGGGTTTAGTGCCACGTCCCTTGGACTCCTCTCCATGTCCACCCTGGATTCCATTATCTTAGCTGCAGTGCATGCCTCGTGTTGGCACTTTGCTTTCTCTTTCCATTGTCACCTTTGTTTAGAGCACGATTTTTCAACTTTGGCACTATTGACATTTTTGGCTAGATAATCTGTGTCGTGTGTGTGCACACGCGTCAGGGCTGGGGCTTGTTCTGGGGATGTTTAGCAGCATCCCTGGCTTCTACTTACTGCATGCCACTAGCACCTCCTTGCCAGTTACGGCCACCAAAAATGTCCCCAGACATTGCCAAATGTCCCCCCAGGGGCAAAGTCACCCCTGGTTGAGAGCCACTGGTTTAATACCCCAAATATGAGTGAACCCTTGTTACCTCTGCCCTGGGCTCTGGCCCACCTGCCTGGTGTACCCCCAGCCAGGTCTGATGACTTGCCACTTCCCACAAGTTCCTGTAGCTTTGCTGCCTTTGCACCCATGCTAATACTGTTCCTGCCTCAGGAATGCGCCCCCCGCCCCCGCCGTCTCTTCTGTGCAGAGTCTTCCTTTGGAGCCCAAGTTCAGTGCGTGGGCTGCTTTGTGACACAACTCCAGGGGATGCCTTTTACCTCATGGTCTGTGAGAATGGTGCTCCTAGGAGCTGTGCAGTGCACAGCACAAACACCTGGACATGGCAGCCTCATCCAGTGCCTCTTTCATGAAGCCCTCCCTGTTTCCCCAGTTTGGGGGTCTCCGTCCTCCTCTGAATGCATTCATTCTACACACAGCTATTGAGCGCCTCTAGGGGGTCCTGTCCACACAACCTCTGCTTTGCTCTGTCAATCCTCCAGTGAGGAGAGTTGGCAGGGAGCCCTCCCCAGTCCCTCATCCTCCTGTGGCCAGCCGCTGGCATGCATCAACACGGGATGGGCCAGCCAAGCTTGGTCACAGAGTTCTGGGTACACCCGCAGACATCTGGGAGAGACACCCCTAGTTACTGCTGGGCCAGTGTCAGGGCCTTATGTTGCAGGTGTGTCCAGGTGGAGCAGCAGCACTGACTCTGGGCAGGCGGCTGACCCTGCCTGCAGCTCAGTTTTTGGGGTTCAGAACAGGGATTAGGTAGGGTGGAGCGTGGAACGTGCCACTGGTGCGGTGCCGGCACATAGCGAGAGCCCAATGAGATGTTTGCTTTTAAAAAAAGAGAGAAATTTCAGCGCGTATCAGGGTCCTGGGGCGAGGCAGTGCAGTTGGGGGTGGGCAGGAGTTGCTGTGAGCACAGGACTAGCGTGTAGCAAAGGGGCTGCAGGTGTAGCGGGGGGCGGTGCCAGGCCAGGAATGCTGGGGACAGGAGTGTTAAGAGGAGAAGAGAAACAAACGGGAGGAGGCAGTGGGAGGCGAGGGGGGAGGTTCTAGCTCTGGTTTGGAGGTGCCCCGCATTGGGCCCTTGCTTGAGAGGGGTGGAGGAGGTGTGGCTAGGTGGTCTTCAATGTCCTGATGCCTTATTCCTGTGCTCCTGGTTCCTGGCCACTGAGGGGCAGCCTCTGCCAGCGCCTCCTTTTGTGCTCGGCCGGAGCGGGCGCTTCCTGCCTTTTCGCCAGCTGCCTCGGGGCCGGGAGCCTCTGCCCTCCTTGCCCACGCGCAGGCCTTCATGGTCACTCTTGCTCATCCTGTTTCTCTCCCTTTCTCTCCACCTGACCTCGATATCTGAGTGTGAACTTAATTTTCCTAGAGGGAATCGCATCTGAGTCCAGTCACCTTGTTCGGAGGCCGTATCCTGTTGCCAAGCGGGGAAATTGCCTTTCTGCCTTTCCAGCGTGTCGGTGATGGTGGCCGATTTATCAGGACTTCCCGCCTGCTAATTTCATGCTTCGGTTCAACTCAGACCCTTATTGAACTCTTCCTATTTTCTAGTCTCTCTGCTGGCAGCCAGGGACAGAGCTACAAATGAGAGACAGTCCCCAGCCAAGGAGTATAGAAACAATAATGATAATATGACGCAGTAATGCTATCACAGAGGTATTTATTTACAAGTGCTGTGAGTGCCGTGAGGAGGCATTGGTTGATTCTGTCACTCTGGGAAAAACCCAGAAGGCTTTCAGAGAGGAAGTAATCTTTGAAAAGGGTTTTGAAGGATGAGTAGGAGCTCGCTGTGCAAAGAAGCAGATGCACATTCCATGTTGAGATCATTGCCAGTTACTTTATTATCTTCCCCTTATTCTCCATCTGTACGATTTGAGCCTGTTGCAAAGATGCTTCTTAAACTTCGGTGTGCACATGAATCGCCTGGGGACCTTGTTAAAATGCAGATTCTGATCTAGCAGGTCTGGAGTGGGGCGTACGCAGTGTGCGTTGACACACGTGCAGGAGATGCTCTCGCGGTGCCCGTGCGGCCTGCCCGTTACCTGCACTTTGGGCAGTAAGGCTTCAGCATGTGACCTCTCTTACCGAGCCCCGCTGTTTCTCCTTTACACGTGGCCCACATTGGCTGAAGGGCTCTGTTGTTCCTTGAAGGGAGGGGAAGGGCTGGGCATTCGCAGGAAGCCTGGCCTGTGTTCTTGCAGAGCGTGTCTGTTCCTCAGGCCCGGCCCGGGGCGTCCAGCACGCCCACCAGGTCGGAGCAGTGCCACGGCAGAAGCCCCTTTTCGGTTCTGTGGCCACAAATGTCCTCTCCGTCCAGACCTCACGATGCGTGGGGTGACCACACCTCAAAGAAGGCACCTGCAGTATACGTTGGGACTCAGTCTTTCTATAAGCGTGCATTCAAAAGTCATTCCTTTTCTTTCTTTCTTTTTTTTTTTTTTTTAAAAAAAAGGCTTTCCATACCTGGCTGCCAAATGCCCACTCAGTCCTGGAGGAATAAGGGAGTCACCCCTGGGTTCCTGGTACTCCAGGGGGAAGCCTTGGACCAAGAGATTGATTTTTTGAGTGAGGGCCTCTTGCCAAGTTCATAGGCTTGATTTGACCCGGATGAGACCAGCCACACATCTTTGAGTCGTACGTGAAACGTGTCAGTTGCTTCGATCAACGCAGACATGAGAGGCCGCGGCCCACCGCCCGGCCACCAGCTGTGCGGGGCTGATCTAGGCCTTCGGCGCGGGCGGGGCAGTGCCGGGAGCCCGCACGGGGGGAGTCGGGGGGGCCAGAGGAAGGCCAGGCTGGGAAGGGTGGAGCGCTTGGTGCCTGCGGCCCTTGGCCACCCGCCTCGTGAATCGTGGTGCCCAGGGGAGATACAGAGTTCACTCTGCCTCCCGGGGGCAGAACCACCAGCAGGAGTTTGCTTTTGGTGTGTGGCCATTTCCGCTTGTGTCCGCTGCTCGGTACATAGGAGCCCCCTCCTGAAGATCACCTCCAGTCCCCAGCCCGTGCCCACCAGCCCCTCCCCAAATGCTGCACCCGGTCAATATTGCCCCGATCGTTCGTCTCGCTTTCTCACTGCGAGTTTGGAAATCCCTCACGGGCAGGGACTCGATTGGTCCACGGAGGTCCCCAGCACCTACTTGATGGAGTCGCAGGGAAAGGATGGAGGAAGGTCTGGCTCGTGCTCCTCCAAGGAGTGCCCTAAGTGTGAGGCTGGCAGCCCCAGGGCGGACCAGCTGCTCCCTTTCTCCCTCCCTCCCAGGATTGGAGGGAGGGAGCAGGTTTGCAGCCCGGGCACACACTCGAGGCTCAGTCACAGGGAGGTGTGTGTGATTGTTAAGGCAGGTAAGTGGAAGAGACTGATTAGAACTGGCTCTTCCAGGGAGGACCCTAAAATCCTCCTCTTGCCCACGGTGGAAGCAACCTTCTGGTTTGGATTTCTTAAGTCACTGGCAGAATAGGTTTTCCTAAAATGTACTATCTTTCTTTTGGATGGATTCCTTTCTTGTTATGTAATGCAACCTCAGGCCTCTGGATTTTTATTTTATTTTATTTTATTGTAAAAACATAAAAGACAAGGTCCTGCTCTGTTGTGCAGGCTGGAGTGCAGTGGTGTCATCACAGCTCACTGCAACCTCACACTCCTGGGCTTAAGCGATCCTCCTGCCTCAGCCTCCTTCTGAGTAGCTGGGACTACAGGCACACGCCACTACACCCAGCTAATTTTTAACATTTTTTGTAGACACGGGGTCTTGCAACATCACCCAGGCCGGTCTCGAACTCCTGGCCTCAAACAATCCTCCCACCTCGGCCTCCCAAAATGCAGGGATTATAGCTATGAGCTACCGTACCTGGCCCTGATTTTTTTTTTTTTTTTTTTTTTACTTTTTGAGAAATGTTGGAGAAAAGGACGAAGGAAAATTTCTTTAATTGACCTGAGATCAGGTGTCCCCATCCTTGGACTTCAGAAAATTACTGTAGTTGATCATATCTCATATTTATTAATACTAATGATAATCACTTGAATAGACACTTTGCCTTTCACAAGTCCCTTTTACACTAGCTTTTTACATAATCTCCATTTTCTCAATGTCCTCGTAAGTGTCACCTCCATTTTACATAGCAGGAAACAGGCTCAGCCAGTAGATGTGGTTCAGAGAGTGACTGAGGGATCTGGGCCCCGGAAGTCCGTGGCCGGGTCCCGAGTTCCTGCCCCTCCTTCCCACTCTGGAGCCAGCGATTCTCACGGCCAGGGCTCCCTCTGCGAACAGCGTCCTGTCCTCCTGACCCCAGAGAAGGTGCTGGCTGCAGACTCAGCCTTTCTAGGCCGGGTCCGTGCTGGCTTTGGGGTCTTCCTCTCCTTTGCACCGACTTCATCGTGGCTCCACTTCCTGGAGAAGCCGATGGGAGGCCAGTCTTCCAGGGAGCTTGGGAGCTGCCATGGCCCTTCAGAGGAGCCTGAATGAAGGCGGGGGCCTGGGCTTTGTGCGTTTCCGCTGAGTGGCCGCTGGGTGTGGCAGCTCCCTCTGGCCGGGGCAATGCCCCGAGAGGAACTGCTGCAGCACTCCGCGGCCAGCCCTCTGGCAGCTGGCAAAGGAGTGCCCGGTCCTGCGGGGCTGGGGGCACCACAGCGCCCACTGTGAACCTGCTGGACCAACTGGAAGGCAGCGACCGTGTCTAATTGCCCTTTTCACTCTGTGCCCCTCGAGGACTGCCTGCCCGGTAGGCAAGTATGTTTCGAAAGAAGACAGCAACACGGTCAGGCTTTCAGTGTGGAGGAACACCAGGAACGTGGCCAGGCTCTAGACCTCCAAGCTGGAACGTGGGTGAGCAGGAAGGAGACAGGATGACTTCACGGGTGCTGGGAGCCAGCGGCGGCACCCAGCCGGGGGTCCAGGCTGGTGTGGGACCTGCCACAGACCCTAGCGCTTGGCCACTGGCCCAGCACCTAAAATCTCCAGGGTAAGGGCGGATGTATCCAGGACCCCAAGCAAGAGAGAATGAGACAGGGGCGTTCTTCTCTAAGGCTAGTCCATTGTCTCAGGTCCCCATTGACTTTGTGGAGCCCAGACACCCTCATCCTGCCCTCCCCAAAGATGGCCCGACTTTCAGTCTGTTTAAACCCATCAGAAAATTATAAGCTGGCTGAGAAGGGCAGATTGCTCTGAAGGCTGCCCTGGTAGTGGGGCCTTTTGAGCCAGCACAAGAAGCTACAAATAAATTGGCCTTCTCGGCTCTGCAGTCTGGCCTAGGAGCCGTGCTGGACAGACGCCGCCACATGGCAGCGAAGCTCCCGGAAGTGCGACCAGCAGGACCTGTGTTTTGTGCCGCACCCTGGGCTGCTTCAGACTCTAAGATGCACCCCAGCCCAGGGAGCGGCATCTCCCCTTTGCTTCACACATGTGCTACCAACTCTCTTACTGATTAGAAAAATAATATTCCACATTTACACGTCATTGTGGTAATGACAGTAGCCAAACTGTGTTAAGTGTTCACTGTTATCGAGTGCCTGGAGTCGTGGGCAGCACTTGGTGTCCTATCAAGGTAAGTAAGCTTTGCGACAATTCTGCGAAGAAGCTCTTGTATTATTCCCATTTCACAGGTGGAGAAACAAGGTAGGAGAGGTTAGGTGACTTGTGCAAGAACACAGCTGCAAAGTGGCAGAGTCAGGGTTTGTGTCTGGGTCTGCGTGACTCGAAAGCAAGGGCACCACACAACTCTGCTGACTGTGGTAGGGGGCGAACCGATCTGAGCTTGCCCTGGGATCTGCCCTCCCCTTTCTGGGCCCTTTCCCACTTGCTTTTAAAATTATTATTATTTATATCATTAAAACAAGTTTCTTTATTTTCTTATTTACCCCAGCCTACTTCAGAGGGAAGACCACTTGCTTTTTAATGTCTGTGCATCCTATAGCCGTCTAGATCAAGGATTGGCTAACTTATTCTGTAAAGGGCCTGGCAGTAATATTTTAGGCTTGTGGAGTATAAGGTCTCTGTCACAACTTCTCAACTCTGCCCTTGTAGTGCAAAAGCAGCCATAGACAATATGTGAATGAGCGGTCAGGGCTGTGTCCCAATAAAACTTTATTAACAAAAACAGGCAGCTGGCAATGTTTGGCTGGTGGGCTGTCGTTTGCTCATCCCTGGTCTAGACCAGGAGACACTTGTGCCAGGAAGGATGGTAATCTCATAGGAGGTGCTGTGTTTCCCCTCCCAGGTATGCTTGGATTGCAGAAGACCACCACCAGGGAGTGGGCAGTGCCTACTCTCAGTGGGGGACTACATTTGCTTTGGGAACACAGAGTTGCTCTCTGTTTCTCAAATCATACCATGAGGGCGATTGCCCAGCTAGCCTGTGTTTTTGCTTTAGGGCTAAGAGGATTCACTAATTGGAACCAACCTGATGTGAGAATGCTAACTTATTTTTAACAGGAATCAGGCTCATTGCTTTTAGATAGGAACACGGGCTGACTTGCTGTGTGCCCCTCAGGAAGTCGCTCTCCTTCTCTGAGCTTCACTTTCCTCATCTATAAAATGAAGATAAGGCTGCTTTGAAAACTGTTCTGTGCAGGCTTGCATGGTGATAACAATGGTCAACATTGTTGGCATCATCACACGCTCCCTTAGAAATGGCATTGTGAAATGCAAGAACAATGTTTCCCAGGCTTTGTTCTGTTCTGGCTCCTCTGTAATCCTGTGAGGCCTTTCTAGTCACCAAAAGGGGCAATGTTGTGGCCTAAAAGAGATACAGTCAGTGCAGAAAGGTTGAAGTGGAATCAGTCACTCACCTGCTCAGAAACCATCAATGGCTCCCCATCGCCCATAAAGTGCAGACTCGGCCTGGATTCCAGATTCTCCCCAGCCTGGTTCTACACCGTCTTTCCAGTCTCTTCTCTCATGAAAATCTCCTTCCCACCTTTTGTGCTCCTGGCAGTCCCCGAATGATCTTAGATATTCTCCACCATGGGCCTTATTCCTGCTGCTTCTGCCCTTTGAAACATCCTCCATAGTCCCTGCTCTTTATGCCCAAATATTTCTCCTCCCTGCTGATGGGAAAGCCTTGAAATCCCTAGTCTTTGGATGACCAGGGTGTCGCCAAATCAAAAAAAGCTAAATGTGCCCTTAGTGCTGGTAGCTCCCCCAGGAGCCGGGCCAGGCTGGTCATTCATGTCTGTGGCCGCCAGGTGGGAGCAGAGGCGCTGGCCAGACCCCTCCCACCCGACTGGCCTCCTGGAGGCAGAAAGCCTTGTGTGGTTACTTAAGAATTCATTAGCTATTTCTTTATTTGTTGTTGACATTTCCGTAGGTTTTTAAAAAAAATTTTATTTAAGGTAGGATAAAAACGTTAAAAGATCCAAATGTGAGACACACAGCTTAAATGAACAGAGAAAGATTTTACCATATAACTGTCCACATGAGAGCAAATGGGGCGCCTTTCTGTCCAAGTGTGAACGTCATTGCTGGCATTTCTTCCTGTCCCATTTCGTAGATCTGCATACCCGCTAACTCCCCTTTGTGGCTGATTGTTCACTGCTTGATGCCTTTTTAAATTTTGACTTTTATATGTTCATTTTGCCTCTTATGATTTTGAAGACATTCTATTTTAGTCTTGTGGGTGATTTTTAATTTTGTTGGTGAAATATTTCAACAGAATTTCTAAACTTAAGTTCATCTTCTTATCCATTAAAATCAAAGCAAGGGATTCAGTAGTATTGGCTTTTTTTTTTTTTTGCTTTTCCTCTTTTCCCTTCTTTATTATTTTAGTTCTAAGATTAGATTCCTTTCCTTTGCTTTCTAAAAATTTTCTTTCGCAAGAATTTTGTTTTTTGTCGGCTGTAACTTGCTTTTGTTCCAACAGGTGCACCAGTTAATTAGACCCGTGGTTCTTGAACTTGAGAGTGCGTCAGGATTTCAGCAGATTGCTGACCCCACCTTCAGAGGGTCTGATTCAGCAGTTCTGGGTGGGGCCTGAGAATTTGCATTTGCAAATTCCAAGTGATACTGCTGCTCTGGGGGCCCCACCTTGAGACCCGCTCCCTTAGACTTACCAACAACTGCCCTTTTGCACCTGGTGCTTGGAGACTTTGCGGACAAACATCTTTGTTCTCTTCATCGATGGCTGCTTCTGGGTCTTATAACTCTCTAGCATGCCTGGTGAAGAGTCCCTCCCTGGATTTACCTCTTGAATTCTGGAATTCTTTTTTTGAAAAATTCTGCAGGAAAGACAGAAGACTGGCGGGTTTGCCCAGCCTTCACTTGTAAGGATGCGGCTGAACAGAATTCTCGGTTATGTTGTTTTCCTTGTGGGTTTCTGGGGAGGTGGCCTGGCCTTACCTGTGGGCAGGAGATGTCTGGTTGTGCAGATTCAAGGCCACCGAAAGAAACCCAGACTGTTTCCCCTCTGCTTGGAGATACCTAAGATTCAGACTTTTTTATTCCCCCCTTGAAGCTTAAATTTGTGACAAGCAGTATCTTGAAGTTGATTTCCGACCATTAATTTTGCCTGAAACTCCATGAGTCCTCAGTAGCTTTTACTCAGTGCCTCAGCTAATTTCAGTGTCACTTTTTTTTCTGTATAAGTCTTACTGCCACACTGAAGCAGTGCTCTTAGGAGCATCTTCACAGAAGCGCTTTCAGTTTGCTCAGCTGTGAAGACACTATCCACTTTCGTTCCATCGAGCCTTTGCCTGGGCCATCCCTTCTGCCTGGAGCATCCTTCTTCCTTCCCTGCCTAGGAAATCACCAGCAGCCTCAGGAACCAGCTCTGAGCCCCTTTCTGTGGGGCTGGCCGTGATTCTCTCTCAGGGTGGTACCTCCGTGTGTTCCCACCCAACCCCTGCATCGCGGTGTTTCTCGCTGTGTTTATTTTTGTGTTCTCAGTGTCTAGCCCGGCACCTCTCACAGCCACCATTTATTGGGCAATTACTATGTACCAGGCGCTGTTTAGTCCTTGTGGCATTCCGGGACGTCTGAGCACTCTCATTATCCCCATTTAAGGATTAGGAAACCCAAGCTTCTTGGGACTTAAAGTAGTAGCTGCTGGTGGGGCTAGAATGCAAGCTAGGTGTGGCGGCTTCCAGGTGCCGGGCTGCTAGACACTTGAAGTCGTAGGCGCCCAACGCTTGCTGGGCGAGTGATGCGTGAGCAGGTGGCCGTGATGTGCACGGCTCCGGCTGAGGGGGGCAGCCGCAGGTAGGCTTCTGACGAGACAAAGGCAGGGGCAGTTGCAGGGCTGGGCTGAGCCTGGAAGGGCTTGGGGGCAGGCTGAGGGCACCCCAGGGTGGGGAAGGAAGGCACGCTCTGCCTGCTTAGTACCTCGTCTTGTGACGGGGATGTGGTACTTGGATAAAGCTGTTGCTCAGGACACCGGGGCTGGGTCAGACAGGTCTGGGAGCTGGTCTGGTATTGATGCCCTATTGCCTGTCTCTCCCGCCCCTCCCCGCCCCCTCAGCTTCGGCCTTCATCATCGCCATGCTCCTGGCCAGCCTCAACAGCTGCTGCAACCCCTGGATCTACATGCTCTTCACGGGCCACCTCTTCCATGAACTCGTGCAGCGTTTCCTCTGCTGCTCCTCCAGCTACCTGAAGGGCAGCCGGCCGGGGGAGACCAGCTTCAGCAAAAAGAGCAACTCGTCCTCCTTTGTCCTGAGCCGTCGCAGCTCCAGCCAGAGGAGCTGCTCCCAGCCAACCATGGCGTGACAGCGGCCTGGGCCAGGGCAGCCCCCCGAGGCGCAGGTTGTGCTGACTTGGATGGTCCGCCCCTTGGTGGCGGTGTAGGTGTGCAAGGTACCTGTCGGTTTGTATCCCTCCACACCTGGGGGTGGCTTAAGTAGAGCGGGAAGTGGTCTCCATGGTGGAAGATGTAGAAGACTCAGCCAGCACACAGTCCCCCGGGGTCCCCTGGGCTCCCACATATTTCTGCCTGTGACCCCACTGCTACCCTGGGCAATGGGTGGGTTATTTTTTCCCCTTGGACCTGTAATGTCACTCCACTATCTTTTTACTCCTTTATTCTAGGATCTTGTGAAAGGTGGTAAAATAAGATCGGTGACCAATTGGGTCAGGAATCCCAGTATTCTGGGCTTGGGGTAAGGAGCGGGAATGGGATCTCCGCTGGGGAGGATGGTGCCTTTGCCTTTGAGTGGGCAAATCCTAGTGCCCTTGGGGACCAGCTTGTCGGAGGGTAGCCCTAGGAGCTGCAGATTATCCTATAAGACCATCTGGCACAGGGAACCAGTTAAGAAGCTATTGTTTAAGAAGCAAAGAAAAAGAAATGAAAAACATCCAGATTGGAAAGGAAGAAGTAAAACTATTTGTGATGACAATGTCGTTTTGTATATGGAAAATCCTAGGAATTCACACACACACACACACACACACACACACACACCCTCATTAGAACTAATAAACAAGATCAGCAAGGTTGCAGGATGCAAGATCAATATACAAAAATCAATTGTATTTCTTTACACTAGTAACGAACAATATGAGAATGAAATTAAGGAATAATTCCATTCATAATAGCATCAGAAAGGATAGATAAGAAAAAAATATAACAAAAGAAGTACAAGACTTGTACCCTGAGAACTACAACATATTATTGAAAGAAATTAAAGAAGACTTAAATAAATAGGAAGACATCCTGTGTTCATGGATCAGAGACTTAATATTGTTCAGAGGTCAATACTGTCCTGATACACAGTCAGTGCAATCCTTGTTAGAATCCTAGCCAGCTTCTTTGCAGAAATGGATAAGCTGGTCCTAAAATTTGTGAGGAAATGCGAGGGATCCAGAATAGTCAATAAACCTTGAAAAAGAAGAACAAGGTTGGTGGATTCATACTTCCTGATTTCAGAACTTACTATAAGGCTACGATAATCAAAACATGATGTCAAGGATAGACATCTAGAGCAATGGAATAGAATAAAGTCAGATATGAACACCTACATTTATGATCAGTTGATTTTTGACGTGGGCACCAAGATGAGTCACTGGGGAAAGAACAGTCTTTTCCACAAACGGTGCTGGGACAACTGGATATGCACATGCCAGAGAGTGGCGTTAAACTTCACTTCCCTCACACCATATACAAAAACTAACTCAAAGTGCATCAAAGACCTACATGTAAGAGCTAAAACTAAAATTCTGAGAAGGAAACATAGGCATAAATCTTTGTAACCTTAGGTTAGGCAGTGGCTTCTTAGATATGACACCACAGACACAAACAACCGAAGGAAAAATAGATCAGCTGGACGTAATCAAAATATAAAGCTTTTGTGATTCAAAGGATGCTATCAGGAAAATGAAACGCCAACCGACAGAATGGGAAAAGATGTTTGCAAATCTTATACCTAATAAGAGACTTGTCTCTAGAATATGTAAATAACTCTTACAACACAATGATAAAAAGAAAAATAAACCAATTAAAAATGGGCAAAAGATTTAAGTAGACATTTTTCCAAAGAAGATATACAAATGGCCAAGAAGCACAGAAGAGATGCTCGGTATTATAATTCTCTAGGAAATGCAAATTGAAATCACGATGAGAGTCCACTGCACACCCACTAGGATGGCTGAAATCAAACAGATGGGAATAGCAAGTGCGGTGAGGAGGCAGAGAAACTGGAGGCCCTCACAAACTGCTGGTGGGAAGGTAAATGGTACGGCCTTTCGGAAAACAGTTCGACAGTTCCTCAAAACATTAAATATGGAATTACCATGTGACCCAGAAATGCCACTGCTGGGTATTTACTCAAGATAAATGAAAACATACATATACACAAAAACGTGTGCTGATGTCCATAGCACCGTGAGTTATAATGGCCCCAGAGTGGAAACAGCCCAAATGTCGATCAGCTGATGAGTGGGAAACAAAATGTGTTATGACCAGGCAGTGGAACATTATTCAGCTGTAAGAAGAAATGAAGCTACTACATGGATGAACCTTGAAAACATGCTAAGCGAAGGAAGCCAGTTGCAAAAGGCCACATACTGTCTGATCCCATTTATATGAAATGTCCAGTACAGACAAATCTTTAGAGACAGAATATAGATTAGTGTTTGCCAGGGGCTGGGGGCTGTTGGAAATGGGAATGACTGCTAAGGGTATGGGGTTTCTTTTTTGGGTGATGAAAATGTTCTGGAATCAGTGGTGATGGCACACAATTTTGAGAATACTAAGAAACACTGAATTGTACACTTAAAAAATGAAAAATAAAAAATGTTTAACAGGTGCATTCAGAGAATATTGGTTTGGTGGATGAATTCCTTGGAATCTCTTACCTCTCGGAGCTTTAGTTTCTCTCCGATTCACCACTTCAGAGGGGTCCTGTGGTTTTCTTACTCAGTTTTTCTGCAAGAGGTGGTGTTTCCATTTTGGGCAAAAGTAACAGCAGTGATGCTGCCCCCGTCTTGCTTCAGCAAAGGCACAGTGCTCCCCTGGAGCGGCAGACTGTTACCTTTTGTTTAGAGTAGCATTCAGCAAGGGGCTTGGAGCTTTTTCTTACCTGGTAAACCTGCTCCCAAACGTCCTCTCAGCCTTGAGGGTAGGACACAACCGTGTCTAAGAAATATCTTTAGTCATTAAATACAGGGCACTATTGATCAGAGGTTTTCTGTCAGGGACTGGCCAGCTTAGTACACTCTGGGGCACCTTTTAAATTTCCAGACACATTTTTGGACTTCCTGAGATACAGCAGGAGCACTTGTCAAAAGCCATGGGTCCACTTTCTCTCTTTAGAGTACGCCTCCTTCTTCCTCCATGCTACAGCAGACACACACACACTAGAATGAGCTAGCGTGGTCTCGATGTTCTGGGAGAAGAGAGATGTGCACTGAATTTAGTGAAGGTCTTCAGCGTTAACTGGAGACTGAAGACGGTATCATTTCTGGACTTGGAGGCTTTGCACGGTGCTGCTGGGACATGCACTAGAGCATCAGCACCAGCCAGTCTTTGCTGTCTGGGAAGCTAACAGGATGCTGCTTTGCGGCCTCTATGCCCAAGTACTGGACCGCCAGGGCCCTGTGGGTGGAAACGCTGGGGTCTGTAGGCATCTGTGCTAAGCCGCTTACCAGCCAGAGATGCCCGGGTCGCTGCTGCTCTCAGGGAAGTTGCTCTCCTAGCAGCCGACGGAGGCCACTAGGGATGAAGGGGACAGCAACTCACATTAGGTTTTCTGACTGGGACACAGCCTTCCTGGGAACCCTGGGGTTGTGAGGTTCTTGGGCCATCAGAACTGACTGGGACACTTTTGTCATTCTCTTCACGTGAAAGCTCTGGCTGGTACTTTGGGTCCCATTATGGCACAGGAGTCTGTGTTTTATGGCAAATACGTGGCATTTGACTTCAACAGCACCATGGATATATGCCCCTCACCTCTCCAGCTGCTCCTTGAGAATATTTTCACTGTCCCCTAGACTCTGCCCAACCACAGCCTAGTAGAATGAATGAGTGCAGGGTCCACAACGCTACCTAGAGCTCAGTGGCTCCTGGCCTCCTCCCCCGGACCCCACGCCAGCCGACCTTCCCTACAGTTCCAGACCTGTTTACAAGCCATGCACGTGGCTGGAGGTGCCCATATTGGAACATGCAGATGTTCTTCTGGAATGTCTCATTGTTCTGATCATCAAAAGTGACTGTAGCCTCTGAGCCTTGTTTCTTTAGGGCCTGGGAAAAAGGTCTGTCACGTACTTGGTCTCCTTTCGGAATGAGTCTGTGTGTTGCCACTGCAGGAAACACAAGAGGCAATGCAGGCTGCCTTTTATGAAGATCGGGGTTTGAAAGTGCTTCACCTTTTTTGTATTCAGTTGCAATGAAACACTGCCCAACACAAAATGTGAACGCCTTGATTTTGCTCTACGGTGGCGACTGTGGCGCCCCTGTGCACTGTGCCCGTTGGTGACTGATGTGGCATCGTGAGGTGTCGCTTCGTTAGCTGCCTGATACAAGGTGCACCTAAGAACCATGTTTTCCACACGTCGCTTTGCCCTTGTTCTCCCTCCCAACAACAGCGACTGTATCTGGTGGCTCGTAGAGTCCTCCCGTTGCCCTGCGGGGCTTCAGAGCTGTCTGCTTGGTTATGACAGAGGCACATGAACTATGGCGGGGGCAAGAGGGCGACCTGGTCCCCTGCTCTGTAGTCACAGGTGCGCTCATTTGTCAGAGTTCTGTGGGAAGATGCTCTAAGGCCCAGCAACAACCTTTTTGTGTGATATCCTGGAACCCTCTGTGTGCCGTGGTCCAACTCTGTGGATAACAGGATTCTAGACTGTTACCGTGAAGGGGCACTTGGGGGCCACCTGCAGAATCACAAATGAGCTTGTGTTAAAATGCAGATTCCTGGGCTCTACTATTGAGGCGGCCTTGGGAGCTGGAGCCCCAGAACCTCCTTTTAACCGGGAGTCCCTGGTGATCCGTGTGGGGTGTGTGAGAGCAAGTGGGTTCCACCCTCCTGCCCTGGGCCCGTGCTTGTTACACCCCCAATGTGCTTGTCAGGGGACTCCTGGAGGGAGCAGAAGTCCTCGGACGTCCGGGCATCTCAAATGTGTGTCCTGTCTCCAGTTCTGTGAACTTCACGGGTACCTGAGCACCTGCCGTGGTCTGCCCTTAGGGAGAGAGAGCGAGCTTGGAAAATGGGAGCGGTAGTCAAATCCGCTTGTAGCAGATGCCGAGAGGGCGAACATCTCTGTATAGCCCAAGATTCCAAGTCTGGAACGATGGCCTCATGATTTCAAGAGATGTTTGAAAAGGCAGCCCCTTCGAGGGGGATGTGAGTAACGCCAGCTTTGACCCTTGTCAGCAGGAGGAGCCTGTGCCCCGCGAGCCCACTCGAGAACGTGGAAGAGCCTGGGGAGATCACAGGCAGTGGGCTCAGGCCACAGGGCTAGTGCTGGCCTGCTGGGTGCCCTTTGTCCAGTCTGCTGACCTCTCTGGGCTGTAACTTTCTCATCTGCAGAAACAAGGGATGAGCGATGAAGCGTTTAGGGGTAAAACGTACTGATGCCTGCAATGTAATTTAAAATGAATAAAGAAAGATGAGATTGGAGGACAGAGGGATGGATAGAGTGATGAAGATGCGAGAAGGCAAGAGTAGCAAAATGTTAACTGTAGAGCCCAGATGTAAATATAGTTGTTCACTGAAAACCTATTCAACTTTTCTCTGTTTGAAATTTACATAAGACGTTAGAAAAAACCCGAACAGGTAAAATTTTACAGCTGAAATAGACATTAGAGGTCATTTTATGGATGAGCATAAATTGTGGCAGAGAAGGGGCAGAAGCAGGACTAGGACCAAAGCTGCCTGTGTCCTGCTCGCAATGCATGTGTGGTCTGTCCACCGCACTGCCCCTCAAGACCACTGGGCTGTGGCCTTGATTGAGATGGTGCTTCTGAAAACCTGAAAAGTGCTGTGGACCCTTAATTATAAGGGACTTAAACGGGTGTTGCATGAAAAGAAAACAAGAAAAGGTTAGATAGGATTGGGAGTACTGGTCTAAACAGGTTTCTCTGCTGCAGGACTTGTCAGAGCCTTTAATATGCCAATGTATATTGAAAATCTCTGAGAGAAATATACAGTATTTCTAAATGAATTTGACCACAGATGCTAACCTGCCCCCCTTTTTATTGAGGACTAAATTCTGGATAACACACTTGGGAAAGGCAGCCCTTTCCCAATGTAAGAGTGCTTGCTGGGTTGTTGTGTGTGTGTGTGTGTGTGTGTGTGTGTGTGTGTGTGTGTGTGTGTGTGTATTTGTCGGAGGAGGGAGGAGGTGGCACATGCCGCTTTCTAGTGCTTTTTATTCCCACAGCCAGTCCACACGTGCACACATCAGACCTTAGGGCTGAAAGTATACACGTGCCAAGTGGCAGTGCTGGGCATGGCAGGGGCTCAGTGTCTGGTGAGCCAAAGGGGAGGTTCAGGGAGGTTTGAACCCAGGCCCTGCCCTCTGTGGTACCCGGGGAGGGTCACCGCCTCTGCCAGCACAAGGGCCGTTTTCCTCCCTTGGGGCCCATTAGTGGGCTCGGAGGCAACAGAAGTCGTTGGGACGTAATCTCCCAAGGAACGTGGCGGGCAGATTCCCAAAACAAGTTGAGTCTCAAGGAAAAACCATCTGTGTCCTGGTCCTTGGATTTGACCAAGTGAAGAGGCAACCAGCTTTCCAGGTTTCTGTTTCTCAGGACAGTGAGACATTTTCGGAGCTGGTGAGGACACACACCAACCTTCCAGACACAAACAAAACACAGCGTTCCCCAAATGCAGCCGAAACCCTTTATTGCAGCCACCCACCTAATGACAACAGTCACTGGCCACTTCCTGGGTGGACGTGGACGGGTCGACCCTGGGGCGGGGACTGAGTGCTGGCTGATGCTGTCACAGTACAAGTGAGCGCAAAGACTTGCAATAGCTGCCTCTTAGCAAACGGCCCGCCCTCACGCCGCTCGTGGGGCACCGCGGTGGGGCCGGGCCTCTGGCTGGGCTGTGTGTTCTTTCTGGCTTTCCTACGCCGTGTGCTCCCATCGTGGGGGAAAATTGAGCAGTCCCTAAAGAGATTGAGCTCTTCGCTGGCCCTGTGGAGCAGTAGCGGGGGCTAGCCTGGCCTGACGTCCCTGCCCCATCACCCTCATCGTCCCCTGGCCTTAGACCTCCTTCCGCAGCATGACCTTGATGCTGCTGCACATCTGGCCCAGGGCGGCAAAGAGCGGGTTGCAGAAGGTGCGGATGCAGAGCGAGTAGATGTGGCTGATGCACTGGATCTCGATCAGGTAGCTCTTGATGCAGGGCACCACCGCCCAGATGTGGCAGAAGGAGATGCAGGCGAACAGGAAGCCCCAGAGCAGGGCCAGCGGGACACCCAGCAGCGTGGACAACAGGCGGTAGCACCAGTACTTGGACACGGTGAAGGTGGTGTAGCTCACCTTCCACACGCCGTCGAAGCTGTAGGTGCCCACGGGCTCCGCGATCACGTCTTCGAAATCCACCTGCAGGGGCGGGATGGGGAATCCTCAACTCACGCGTCTACCCACTTCCCAGAACCTGCTGGACGGCTTGTTACATCCTGGCAGCTGGACCCCATCCCCGGGACTCTGGCCCTGCGGGTCTGGAGTGGGGCCCGAGGCCCTGCATTTCTGATGCGTTCCCCAGTGATGCCACTGGTCCCTGGGCCATGCTGGTCAGCACAACAGAGACCCGTCCAACCCCTCACCTTACGGATGGACACACAGGCCCCAGAAGTCGAGCGACTTGCTTAAAGCCAGCAGTAAGTTAGAGGCGGTGCCAGAGCCACCGCTTTCAAATTCTCTTTCTGATCCTAAGGGTGTCGGACGGTCACACCTGTCCTGCGAAGACTTGCTGAGCACCCGTGGGTAGGCCAGTGGTCAGCACAGTCCCTACCCCCACAGTTTACGGGTACCTGAAGGCGGCCAGGTGGTGCGAGTTGTGGGCCGGGAAAGGGATCAGGGCAGAAGCAGTGACTGCCAAGAGCTGAGGGGAGACACAGCGTGGGCTCAGGGACATGCAGGTGCTTCCGGAAGGCCGAGTGCTAGCCCAGAGTGGCCAGGCTGAGGCTGGAGAGGGGAGGCTGGCCGGCCTCAGTGCGATGGGCCCTTGGAAGCTTTTGCATGGGTGGCGGCTCAGTTAAATCTGGGTTTTGAGCAACTCGTTCCGGCTGTTGCAGTTGGGGTCGTGGCAGGGCTGGGAGTGAGGACGGGTGTGGGGGACCAGCTGGGAGCCGTTGTGGGTGGCGCCTGGTCCAGGGTGGTGGTGGCGGGATGGGGAGAGGTGCATGAGCTATTCTGGCACTTGGCAAAGAGGGCCATGCAGTCCCCGGGGTGAGCCTCCCTGGCCAATAAGGGTATCTGGTGTCCGAGTGTGGCTGAGCCGGCCCGGAGGACCCGGTGGACGAGGCCGAATTTGTTTCACCGGAGTCCCATGGTGACCTTCCTCTCCCCTCCCAACCGACCCCACCCAGCCTGTCCCTCCTTTGGGCGCCCAGTTCACACTCGAGTTCACACATCCCACGGATGAAGGCACCGAAGCCCCATTCGGAAAGTGGGAAAAAATCATCAGTGGACTTTTAAAAAGAGGCTACTTTTGGCCACGTCACATATGGAACCTTCCTGGAGTCCCTGCTGTGCAGCAAGCGTCGCCATGGCTGCCCGCTCACAGGCAGCGCCACTTGGCGTCGCTCAGCCTGAGCGGTCTCATCTGTGAAATGGACGCAGTGACACCTTCCAGCGGGGTTGCGAGGATGAAAGGACGGAAGGCTTGGAAATCAACTGGACAATTGAAAAGCACCGAACAAACGCCGGGGCGCAGTGACTGGGCTCCCCAGGGTCATCCCCAGCGGGGCCTGTGGCGCAGGAGGGCGCCGAGCTCTTTGCTGTGCTCGGCAAATGTAGAAATGCCTGAACCGTTCCGAGATGTCTCCCTTCTAGCCGAGCTCCTAGGCCATTTAAATAAAGGTGGTTGGATGACGGCAGGGACGAATCAGACCCACGGGAGGGGCCGGCGCGGGGGCCACAGGGGCCGGAGCCCAAACATCAGTCTCCCGGGGGTCCCTTTCCCACTTCGGTTGTGGGGATGGCGTCCGCTCCTCTGTGTGCATAGTTATTATTAAAATTACTTTTCATTATAGAAAACATAGCCACATCACAGAAAATTAATAGAAAAAAGAAAACAGAAAGGTCTCCAGATTGTATTTCCCTAATACTCAGGATACCGCGTGGGTGCGTTTCTTTCCCTCTGGAGCTTTCAGTCAACCTCGGGGCCTGGGGCCTGCAGGTCGAGGTGTCCTGACCTGTCTGGCCTGCCCACCCCTGTCAGGCCAATGCCCAGCCTGTCCCTGCCGCCTCACAGCCTGGCTCCTGGAGACACCGTGTGGCCTCAGGAACTGTTGCTGGCACGGGGAGGCGTTTGGACAGAGGGTGGCCTCCCTGCCTTTGTCCCAGCAGACCCTCTCCCTTCTTCCTCTCCTGCTCAGGGCCTGGCGGCTCCTCTTTCTTGCAGCCGTTCTTTAGGGTGGGGCCTCCCCACGCACAGATCACCCAGTCCTGCCTGCTCACCTTGCAGGTGGGCGGAGAACCTGGCCGGGGCCCTCACGGGGTCCAGACTGAATCTAGGCATCCTGTCTTTAATCCAGTGCTCTTCCTGCTGCCCCAGCTGGGGTCAGACCCCACGGTAGATGCCGGCTGTGCTGTGGCTGTCCCCTCCCAGGTCTGGCCCTTGTCAGCCGGAGACCTGCCCCAGGGCAGGGCCACCCAGCCAGTTCCAAGAGCCAGCTATTTCTCCAGCCCCGTGGCAGCCCCACTGCTTTGTCCCTTTATCCTAGAATATTCCTCCATTCTTTAATTATTTGTGGCTGTCCTCTCAGAGGCAGCAGAGTAGAGGACAGCCCTGGCTCCGAAGTCACACGACTGAGGTTCGAGTCCAGTGTGGCTCCTTATCAGGGCTGAACTTGAGCAAGTAACTTAGCTTTTCTGTGCCTCATTTTCCTGGCTTTGTCTCCTTAATTTATTTCATCCTCCCAGGTTGTCAGAGGATTAAGTAAATTAAGATGGAAATATTCAGAACACTGTCTGGCTCAGAGTGCCTGGCTAATACCTGCCAGCTGCTGCTGGTAGCTTCTACAGAGTGCTTTCTTTCAACAGGAAGCTGGGTCTGCATGGGCCAGTGCAGTTGCTGACCGGGTGAGTGACTTTGCAGATCACTCAACCTCTTTGAGCTTCATTTACTCATCTGTGAAATGGGGTTGCTTTGAGGAATAGGGTTAATTTTTCTTCCATTTATTCATCCATCCATCCATGCCCTGCCATCTATCCATCAGTCCACTGACCCATCCGTCCTCCCGTCCATCCATCACCCATCCACCCATCCAAACAAATACTCATCGAGCGCTCACTCTGTGCTGGGCACACCAGCTCTTGGGCAATGCTTAGCACAATGCGTGGCACGTGGTAGGTGCTCAGCGATGGCAGTCACTTGTTCACATGCTCTGAAGTTCCTATGAAAATCGGTCTCAGAAATCCTGTTGACACCAGGTCATTCTCCAGCCTACCTAGTTATAAATGTGCGAGTGCAGGTCTCAGTCTACGCTGATAAGATGGATGGAGTCCTCCTTCCCCCCGCTTTCTGCTTACCGTAATAATCCCAGCCCCAACCATCTCTCTGTTGTGTCTTTTAATTATTATTATGATTATTTTTTTTGAGGAAGCCATTGGTGCTGATATTTGAATATTTGAATTATTTCCAGGGATTGCCTTCGGGCACTGTGCGTGGGGCCACTGCTCTGTTCTCTGAGTCAGGAAACGTGCTATCAGAGGGCTGGGCAGGGCCGGGGAGGCAGCTGTTCCCCTAACTCGGATTTGAGCATCGAGAGAGCTTTGGCCACTGTGTGCTGCTTGAGGGAGATATTTATAAGACCCGGCTCAGGCAGCTCTGGTTAGCTGTGCCAGTGTATCAGAAACACACAGTGATTTCATTTCTTCATTCCTTTCCAGAAGTGGAGGGGACGTGGCTTTTCCTTGCAGGGTGGTGGGCTGGGGGCTGTTCCCATTGGCTGAGCCCCAGGGCGCCGTGTGCAGCTGGAGAAAGGGGCTGGAGGGTGGGGAGGGGGAGACGATGGCTGCTCATTCACTGGCGTCCCCTTCTCTGGCATATTTATTTTTGGAACAGTAAGAGAGCCAGTTGATTAACTGGAACCAGCCAGCACAGCCCCCGCAGTGTCTGAGAGGGCGGGGATGGTGCCGGACGGCAGGGCTGGGCAGTGCCTGAGGATGCGTGGGGGCCAGTGGCCACTGCCTGTCAGAAATACCTCCCAGAGTCCTGCATGACTCAGTCCGTGGGCCTCCAGGGCCCTGGCCGATCGAGATAGGATGTCTGTGGGCGGGAAATAGCTCTGGCAGGGGCTAGGCATATGGTTCCAGTCTCCACTTGGCCACTGCATTACTGTGTGATTTGGGGCTTGGTGCTGTCCGTCTCTGGGCTTCCAGTTGGCTTTTTTTTCCCCCCTGCCCAACTCTACATGGAGAGGATTGGGCTAAGATCCCTAGTGACACGGACTTAGCTTTGGAGTTGGAAGACCCAAGCAAGTGGCTTAGCTTTGCTGGGTCCCAGTTTCCTTGCCTGCTGCTTTGCTACATATGGGTGGTCCACAGTCAGCGGCCCCCATCCCCACCCCAACAAAGTAATTACAGAAGTTGAGAAACATTCTTAGAAACATTCGTAGAAATTTGATGCAGTGATTTTATGTCTGTTGAATCCAATAATAAAAATTGGAGCTTAGCTCTGCATGCCTATTTTTCAATTTATTTCTCTAGTAATTAATTTTTATTGTATTTTGTAACAGCATTGGTGTACAACAGCCTGGCATAATAATAATAAAACTGGGCCTTTACCCAGGTAGTTTGAGATGCATTGGCCTATAAAATAGGAAGGTAAAATGAGGTGATAGCTGCAAAAACAGCTTAAAAATGGCAAAGTTTTGCTTCTTTTTTAATAATTGGTAATAACCATAATAGAATTCTATACAATTGAGGATTGCCATAGTAATACCCACAATGCATTTGGCCCTTGTGGGTGTCAGTTCCGGGCCATGTATCTTATATCTGTTATTTCATGTGGCAAGTAAGTCAGCCTGATGTCAAACGCCTGTCTGAATCCCCTCTGCAATCTCCTTACGCAGGGTCATCGGGGGTCATGCACCCCAGCAGGGGCTGAGGTGCAGAGCACAGCATGGGCCAGTTCTGATGGGGGGAGGAGCTGGCCGGGCGTTATCTGGAGCCTGGGGTCGAGAGCATCCTAAAGAGGGGACCTAGGGCACCTGGGCTGGAACACAAAAGGACTTAGGTTCACGTGAAGGAGCTGGGAAGAGACCGAGGTAACAGAGGGCTGCAAGGGAAGAGAGAGGACCTGCCAGAAGAGCCCCTCAGCATCTGTGAGCTCCCCTTGCCCTCCTGCCTGACCCTCCCCACCTTCTCTCCTGCCCGCTCAGACTCTGCCCTCAGGAAGGCTGGTGCAGTTCGGAATGGGCGTGGTAGAAATACCCTTGGTGAAGGCTAGGCTTGGCTGTGCACCAGCTTCCAGTGGGTGGTTAGCTAGTCTCCAAAGATGACCCTTGATTAGTCTCAGCGTCTATGTCCTTGGGTAGGCTCATCCCATTTTGAGTCTGGGCTTACCCTGTGACTCACTTTCACCATCAGAATGTGGCAGAAAGGATGCTGTGC
The DNA here is from genome assembly GCF_000956105.1 of Propithecus coquereli. NCBI lineage: Eukaryota > Metazoa > Chordata > Mammalia > Primates > Indriidae > Propithecus > Propithecus coquereli. Next base: position 663,551 of record NW_012134636.1, on the reverse strand, counting down.
CAGTTCCAGAACTAAACTTAAAAAGACCTGGCAGCTTCTGCTTTTGGGGGCCCTGAGACCCCATGTGAGAAGTCCACTTTTATACCCTGCTCTAGAGACCAGTGAAGTTAGAAGTCCACTGCTGTACGTGCTCTAGAGACTGGTGGAGAGGCCATGTGAATGGGGAGGCCTGAAACTACACGCAGATCGTCATCCCAGCTGAGCCCTGCCTTCCAGCTACCTCTGCCAATACCCCAGGCATGTGAGTGAGCCATCCTGGGTGTCCCAGCTCAGTAGAGCCCCCAGGTGATTGCAGCCCCAGCTGCCATCTGACTGCAGGTGCATGGGAGGCCCCTAGTGATACCAGTAGAATTGCCCAGCTGAGCCCTGTCAACCCACAGAACTATGAGAGATCATAAAATGGTTGTTGCTTTAAGTCATCGAGTTTTGGGATGATTTGTTACACAGCAATTTATAACTGACACAGTGTGTCTTTAGGGAAAATAAGTGATAACTCTGGACTCCAGCTCTGTCTTCTATAGGATGAGAGGGACTTGTCTGCAGGCAATCTGACGTGTTTGAATGTGGGACGTTCGTGCTCAAACATGGAAGTGCAAAATATTCAGCAGCTCAGCCAGATAAGAACTTAACGGTGGCAGAGACCAGGAATCCGCATTTTAACAAGCTCCCCAAGAAAGCGGACCATGTTTTGAGAGCCTCTAGACCACTTGATACTCAGAAGTCCCCATGACACCAAGTCATAATACTGTCCTGTGTATTAATCTGATATGGCCCTTCTTAGAGGTCACTGACAGAAGGCAAAACATTTCCAAAAGGAAGGAATTGACAATGTGGAATGACTGGTGGGTTGGACGGCCCTCCATGATCCAGCCTTAACCTGTCTTTCCTGCCTTCTCTCCCACAAATCCCCTTTCAGATGCTCTGTCCTAATCCCACCCGACAGTTCATTCATCTACAGACAGAGTGGAAAAGAGGTTTCATCTGCCGTGCCAGGTTTGACTAACTGATGGGGCATGGCTTCCTCGGACAGTGCCATGATCCATTAGTAATGTCTGCTGTGAACACAGGCAGGGGCTGTGGCAGTATCCACTCCCCGCATTTGCGACTCTGTCCCACATCCTTCCCAGTGTTGTGAAAAGCTTCCACACCTTTGCTCATTCTGTTTCTTCTTCTTGGAAAGCCTTGTTCCTCCATCTCACATTTTTAATTTTTCTCATTTTTATTATGCATCTTGCACCTCCTCATAACGCTGGATCCTGATTTTCCCAGATGAAAGTAATTTCTTCCTCCCCTAACTTCCCATGACACCTCATCTGGCATTAACTTATGGCATTTAGCACTGTATTCTGTGTATTTTCATTATTCTAGTCTTCCCCGTTAGGTTGGATTCTTTTTCGGGGGGGAGGTACCATATCAGTTTCGTCTTTGTGCAACTGGGTGTCCCAGATGGGCCCAAACTGGGAGCAGGAGTTGGCAGAACTGGGGGCTGCTGACCCCTCTGTACTAGCCTGAGCTGAAGCAGGAGGGTGTTTGTTTTTCTGAAAGTGCAGACGCGGGTGCAGGTGGAACCAGTGCATCGGAGGTGTGCTGGAGAAGCTGGGATGCTGTGTGTCTGCCCGCCTGTCAGAAGGGCCGACGTGGAGCACCTGAGGTGACAGGCGTTGAATCCAAAAGCCAGAGGACCTGTGTGACGCTCCGGCTCAACCGTCAGTGTGTCAGGGCCCAGGTGCCTCAGTGCGAGTTGAGGGGAGAGAGGGCTGTCGATGAGTCAGCCCTGAGCACTCTCAGAAATAACTGGGGAGGACTCTGGGGTGGGGCTGGGTCCTGAGGCACCCATGGGGCGGGGCTCGAGCCTTCCCAGCTTGGGAGTGAAGGGAGCAGTGTCCTCAGGTGCACCCGCTGGCTCATGGGAGCCCCGGGGACCCTCGGCAGACATTCCCATCGCCCCAGCCTGGCGGGACTTGCACACAGCGGGTCTGTCCTGTCGTCACTGTGTCCTCTGGGACAGCACGGTGCCTGGCACATGGCAGGTACTCGGACATGGTTTGTGGAATCGACGTCGGCAAGGACGGCGGGTGGCAAAGGGAGTGGGGTGTGCCCTGCCCACTCCCTCAGCTCTGACCTCCGTGACCTTCCACACGGCCCTGGGTGCACCCCGAACCTTGGAGACCGCAGCGGGTTGGGTGGAGCGTACAGGGTTCTCCCTCTGCCTTTGGCTCTCACTTTCTAGCCGAGGTTTAAGGGCAGCACCGAAAGCGAGTGCCTCCGCTCTGCTGGGGTCAAACCCATAGACGCAGCGGGGCTGTCTCCTGCTGTTCGTCCTCAGCTTTCTGTGTGTGAAGCCTGAGCGGCTGGTGGTGAAGGGGACAGGGTCTCCCTTTTCTCCACTCAACCTTTATCTATACCCGGGACTCAGGCCCAGAGAGGGAGAGGGATTTTTCCAGAGTTACACAGCAAGCTAGTGTCGAGGCTGGGACCAGGACTGGGGTCTCTGTGGCAGGGTCCTACCCCAGCATTCTTTCCACATCATTGCTCCTCACCCATAAGGAGCTCTGCCACCCGTGAGGCCACCCAACAGGTGCCACGCAGGGCACTGCCAGGGCCTTCTGAGTCTTCCTCTGGGCCTCCCTCACTCCCTCTGCCTTCCTGTCCCTCTTGCTGGTCTTTTCCCCAGTTGAGGACAAAATCCAGGGGATGCAGGGGCTGCCCTGTTCAGACAGGCCACCCCGTCCCTCCCAGCCACGGTCACCTCTCTTTCCTCCCCTTCTTCATTCTTTAACAGACCGCGACATGGACCTGACGTCTACTTGAACCTGTATGTGGTACTTATCTGACTGTTTTATGATCCTCGTCCTGTAGTTCTAAACTTGTTCATCTCTCACTCGTTGAAAACAAAAGAAAGAAAAAGTCAACTCCCCAAACCAGAGAATGTCCAAAATATACCAAATAACGGTCTCCCCTGGTCAGAATTATTTGTGTCCTCTTTGGCCTTTGAGTGCTGTTTTTCTGGGGCTCAGGCCTCCAGGAGAGCACAGCTCGCAGCCCCAGGGGCGGCTGCATAGAGCCACCACCGTCCCGCCTGTCCCCCTGCGTCATGATCTGAGCCTCCCGAGACCCCCTCTGCACTCCTCACCTGGTGTGGGGTCCCCTTCTCCATCCCCCTGCAGCCCGCCAGGGCCCGCCAGAGGGTCACCTGGGCCTAACACCTGCTCCTGGCTTAGTTCTCTTGTCCCCCAGACTGCAAGCCCCTCTTCAGCTCACATTTGCCACACTCTCGCTGGGGACTGTGTGAGGCACTTGCAAACCCCTCGTCTCATTTAATCCTTACATCATGTTTCTGTTGCGTATCTTTGCTCTGAGATTCAGTTTCCCGGTGGAGGTAAATGATCTTATCCCCATTTTACAGGGGGAAACTGAGGCTCAGAAAACCTAGGTATCTTGTGTAGTGTTATTATTTTTAGGCAAAAGAGCCTGGATTTGAAATCAACTATTCCTGCTAGATCACAGTGTAGAAACCTTGACTAATTACATCTCATATTTATATAGTGCTTTACAGCTTGCGAGATTTGCTCCCTAATTTCCCCATTGCAGCTTTCACACTGTGCCGTGATACATACCCTGTCTCAGTCACTAATGATTTCTAGAAATAGCACATATAGCATAACATGAGCTGTTACAGAGGAGTGCCCAAGGAATGCCCCCCCTCTGAGGGGGCCCAGAGGAGGGAGCAACTGATTGCCTGGAGGAGTCGGGGAAGGCTTCCTGGAGGAGGTACCATTTGAGTTGGGCCCTGAAGGCTGAACAGGAGGTGGGCACACCTGGCACAAGCACAGAGGTGTGTTTTGGTGGGTGTGCCGGCAGGTGGGAGCAGACAGGCAGAAGCAACAGGTTGGGACCGAGCTGTGTTAGGTTTGGAAAGTCACGAGGAGAGGTTAGGCTTATCCGGCTGGGGAGGTGTCCCCTGCAGGGACAGGACAGGACAGAACAGTCCTCAGCCACACAGGCTACTCCCGTGGCTCTGAGCGTTGAGCATTTGAAATGTGGCCAATGCAACTGAAGAATTCTAAAGTTTGTTTAATTTTAATTAAAATATAAAAAACTTGTACTCGATTCCATTATTGGAAAACTTTTAAGAATGTTTGGAACAATTTGGGCATGTGAATCGATTTTCAACCGTAAACTGTGTGAATTCTAAATACAGCACAGAACGAGTATTTCTGATGAAAATTTGGCATCCAAATGGGGATGTACTGCACGCTGAAGATACACATTGGGTTTTGAAGATGAAGAAAAACTGTGCAATAGTTCATCGATAATTGATCTATATCAATATGTTGAAATGATACTATTTTAGATATGTATGGTTAAATAAAAAAATCATGAAAATTAATTTCACCTGTTTGTTGTTTACTTTTTTAAATGCAGCTACTAGAAAATTTAAAATTCCGTGGGGTAACTGTATCCCTGTTGGACGGCACTGGGCTGAGATTCTGGCGTGTCCAGCAGGGCCCGGGAGGCCCCAGCGCCTGCCCCTTAGCAGCCCCTCCAGCGACTCTGACGTCCGTGACTGGGACCTGCTCTGAGGAGTTCTGCTTTAAAAAGATCCCTCTGGGTACCAGGTGGAGGTCGCATTGAAGTGCGGGCCTCGGGGCAGCCGGGCTGCCGACGTGGAAGATACAGAAAGAGGCCCAACTTCAGGCAGTGGCCATGGGGAGACTCCCCGAAGGCTGGACGACTCTCAGCATTCCCTTCCAGGGCCCCGGGTGCCCTCCGAGTGGCCTCTGCCCCGGCCTGGCCGCAGGACATGGGGTGAGAGGGGACCTGAGGGAAGGGCCCAACACAGCCCCAGCCTCGGGGGACAGATGTTGGGCAGTGGTCTGGGGGAGTGGGTGCACCTCCAGGGGCTGCCAGCCTCTGGGGGTTGGCCCCACACTCACCGAGGAGATGGCAGAAAGGCCCCCTGGCACAGAAACGAGCCCAGCTTGGCCACCTGTTCCTATTCCTCCCAGGACGAGGGCCAGGCGTGGATGGCAAGGGCCCCAGAGTAGTAAGGAGGAATTTTCTTTGTGACTTGCCTTCCCTGTCCCGATCAACGCTCGAGCCGTGTATACGTGGCTAAGTTTTTGCTCTTGGTTATGGGAGATTTGGAGAAGACAGCAACAGGTCTCTTTTCAGGGAAACCGCCTGTGTCTGCGCGGAAACCCTCCCCTGCCCAGCGCCCAAACCTGACCTCCTCGGGCTGCGAGGCAGGCCCGCAGAGCCTACCTTGACTATGTCCTCGTTAATGTTCTTGGGGTCTCGGTTCACCAGATCGATCTCCTTGAAGTGAATGTCCTTGACGATCTGGGCCTCCAGGTCCGTGTGCTCTTCGGCCATCATCGCGGAGCTGGGGACCCGTGGGAGGAGATCGAGCGGTGTGGCCGGCCGGGGCTGAGAGTGCTTGGGGCAGAGAGACCAGTTCAGTGTCCCCAGACTTGTGTCCCTGCAGCTAAATAGGCCCCACCCAGCATGCCGGCTGACAGCTGTCCCACATAACTTCAGCCTGCCTCTGGCTAAAGCCTCCCGTGGCAGGCCTCCAAGCTAAAATTAAGACTGGAGCTCTTCTGGAAGGCTGAGCACGCCTTAAAGGGGGCTGCCGCGGGTGCCGGGCCTCAGGAGAGGGAGCAGAGGGCCTGGCGGTCCCTGCGTGTCACCAAGGTGGCCAGGCTGTCCTGTGGGGCCCCTGCGATTTGCCCCACCGCTGTCAGCGCTTGGGCTCCGCTGTGGAGCAGCTGTCCGAGGAGAGCGGTGCGGTTGGCTCCAGCTCTGCTTCTGGCCGGCTGTGTGACCTTGGGCACACTTTGCCTCTCTGGGCCACTATGTCTCCATCTATAAAAATGGGGACGTGATAACTGTTGGGGCTCCTACCTTTGTGGAGAGGAGGAGACAGGCTGGTGTGCGGGAACAGCCTCGGGAGCTGCAAATGCTGTCTGGCCGGGTTCTGGCTGGACTGTGGGTACCTGGCCCTGCTGTTTGGTGGCCTGGAGCAGGTCTGAGGTCTCCCCCTTCTGGGGCTTGCGGTGTGGGCGGGGGTGTGGGTGGGCTCTGGGGCCAGAGGAGTGAGAGGGAGCCAAGGACTGGCAAAGCAGAGGGATGGGCAAACAGTAGGGCCATGTATAGTAAACACATGTAAAAATATAGTGAATATTTTAGGCAGCCCTGGTTATGTAAGTTGAGGGGTCCAGAGTGAAACAAAATGCAGGGCCCTTGTTAAAAAGTGATTAAAAATTTTGAGATGTTGGAACCAGGCCCCAGGCCCCATGGGTTGCATGTTCCTGAAGCTGGCCCTGGTTTCAGGCTCTGAGGGCCATGTCACCTCTGTCATGACCACTCAGTTCTGAGCACAAAAGCAGCCACAGGCAATACGTAAACAAACAAGGGGGCATGGTTGTGTTCCAATAAAACTTTATTTACAAAAATAAGTGGCCGCCAGAACACCAAAATAAGATTTTGGCCTATGGGCTGTAGTGTGCGGACCCTGTGTAGAGTCCTGGTCAGCAGAGCCACCTCCGGAGGGCGCTGCCCTGAGCCACGTCTGGCCAGCCTCAGGTCGCGTTTGAGCCAGCGCAGGTTCGATCTCCTGGCGACAATAGCTCTGCCTTGAGCACCGCACCTCACTGGCTTCCTTCAGTCTTTGCCTCGTCTTTCCGTCAGAGAATGAGCATGGGCACAGGAGCCCCAAGCCACCGCATCCCCTCCGAGCGCAGATGGCAGGACAGGGGGGACTGGCCCTTGCCAGTCAGGTGGGACCCACTTTGCCTCCCAGGTGAGAGAAAAGAGATGGAGGCTTTTCCAGCCTCCAGGAGCCACAGTGAGAACACCCTGCTCAGACATCACGCTGGAGCAGGCTCCGGGGAAGGGGTGTGCACGCATGTGGTGGGAATAGCGTTGGCCCGTTCTTTTAGCAAGGCCCAGGGCAGGCCTTGGTCTCTGAGAGCAGCAGGCGCTTTGGCATTCGGAACCTCTTAATGAATTCACAGAGACCTGACGTCTGGGGCGGGGTGGGGGTGCTCCGCAGGCTGGGATTTCTGCATCTCTCCTCGGGCGGCATGGCGGCCAACTCAGACCCAGCTGATGCTGCAGAGACTGGGTGCCCTGAAGATGAGCTCCTGCTTCTGTCTGAGACCCCATTCTGCCGAATTCACGGGGGCAAGGATGGGAGAGAAGTCACCGCTCCTCCTTGTCTCTGTCTACCTAGTCCCCCATCAGACCTCTGTCTGCTGCTAAAAGAACCGGCTCCGGTCCCATTCAGCCTGAGCTGCAGACGTGAGCTGTGCATGGAGTCCCGGCGACACGGTGCACGCCCCACCTCATCCGCACACTGCCTTGTCATAAAGCAGGCTGAGCTCAACTCTTCTGTGTCAAGGGGCAGCCTTCCTGGGGCCATATTTTCATTCAACACACATTGACTTCCTGCTGGTGTTTTGCTGGGCTGGGCGGGTGGGAAACCAAGATGAATAATGCATTATTTCAGCAAACACTGGGCACGTGGCGTGTAGCAGGTGCTGAGGATAAAACAGTGACAAAGACTTGGACCCCAACCTGGCGGGTCGCACAGTTCTGCTGGGGAGGCAGACAAGAAAAACCAGTGGCAAACGGGGGCCTTGCAAGCCTGCATGTGTGGGCGGGCGGCCAACGCTGGAAGGACTTCCCCGTCCTGTGGGGAGTGACAGAGGCACTCAGGCTCCTGCAGATCCCTGCAGACAGTGCTGAAGTTCCCTTGAGCAGCTGGGTGGACACTGTCCCCGAGCAGCGGGCATTGGCTTCTTGGGCCCATTGCAGTGAGCCAGGAGAGAGCAGAGAGGACGTCGGAGGAGCACTTGCTTGCAGGGAAGGAATTATTGTCCTCCCTCCCTGGGATTTGCAAAGGAGAGTGACTCTGAGTAGTAATGGTGTGTTAGGGGTTGAACTGTGTTCCCTCAACGTATGTGGAAGTCTTAAGCCCCAGGACCTGTGAATGTGACCTTATTTAGAAACAGGGTTCAGCATATGATCAAGTTAAGAAGTCATTAAGATGGGCCTGAATCCAATATGATTTTATAAAAAGGGGAAATTTGGACACAGACATGCACAGAAGGAGAACACTGAAGACTGAAGTTATGCTTCCCCAACCCAAGGCACTACCAGAAGCTTCCCCAGGGCCTTCAGAGAGTGTGACTCTGCCCGCACGTTGATCTCAGACACCCGGCCTCCAGAACTGTGGGAGTTCTGGCTTTTAAGACAGCAGTCCCCAAGCCTTTTGGTACCAGGGGCCAGTTTCATGGAAGGCAATTTTTCCACGGACCAGCATGGGGGCGATGGTTTCAGGATGATTCAAGCGTATCACATTTATTGTGCAGTCAGACCTCTCTGCTAATGATGATCTGTATTTGCAGCTGCTCCCCAGCGCTAGCATCACCGCCTCAGCTCCACCTCAGATCATCAGGCATTAGATTCTCATAAGGAGCACAGCCTAGATCCCTCGCACGCGCAGTTTACAGAAGGGTTCTTGCTCCTATGAGAATCTAATGCCACCGCTGATCTGACAGGAGGCGGAGCTTATGCAGTGATGTGAGTGATGGGGAGCGGCTGTAAATACAGACGAAGCTTCGCTTGATGACCCTGCCACTCACCTCCTGCTGTGCAGCCCCGTACTGGTCTGCTGCCCCCGGGTTGGGGACTGCAGTTTTAAGCCATCCAGTCTGTGGAAGAACTTAAGAGCTTGGGCTTCTGAGTCAACTGATGTGAGAGAATACACTCGGCACAAGGTGCATGACCTTGAGCCTCAGTTCCCTGACCTGTAAAATAGGAATGATAATAACAAGATGAAGTGAGGACCATGCCAGCGTCAAAAGCTGAAATGCCCTCCAGGTGAGGGAGTGAAGCCGGCCAGGTGGAAGAAACACGGCTTCCGTGGGCCCGGGGGGCAAGAAACACTCCCCTTTCCTTCAGCTGTAGGGAAACTGACAGGACAACCATAATGGTGAGAGCAAGGGGTGCTCAGCCCCAGTGCGGCAAGGGAGCAAGGCAGCAAGGCGAGGTGGGGAGTGCGGAAAATTAGAGATCCGGTGCCCGGATGACTCAGAGAGGAGAGGAGTGTGCAAGCTCGGGGCTGGAGCTGAATGGCCTGGCCTGGGAGAGGACACATAGCCTGGGCTGTGGCCTCCTGTGATGTGAAGAATCCCAGTCCCCAGACCACACCCCGGACCAGTTACAGCACAATCTCCGAGTTAGAACCCAGGCATTGGGGGTCTTTAAAGCTTCCTGGATTTAAAACCAGCGTCTGGCAGCGGGGAGGAGGTGGTCAGGGCCTGGCGCCCCCTAGTGGTGGGGCCAGGGAGAGGCTAAGGAAGGGAGAGAAGGCGTTGGTCTTGGGGATTGGGGGTGGAGCGCCCTCTGCGCTGCAGTGCGACCCCTCTCGTGACCCCTCCCCTCTTCCTGAAGCTTCACAAGTCCAATGTGCCTGTTGTCATTGGATGGGGGAGGGGCCGAGTTGAGCATCAAGTGACAGGGCGTCGGAACAGCTACCTGAATAAGAAGAGCGGCAGGAAAGGTCCGGTAACCTTGTGACATTGCGTAGCTGTGGTTGGTCTTTAATGGTGAACAGCGCGACACTTACCCGAACTCAGGCAGGAAAATTTACAAAGTCTATATTTATGCTCGGAAGAAATCCTGATGGATGGGAAATCAGGAAGACGGAGTCTTTGGGAGTTACAGAGTAACCAGCCGATGTTAGGATTAGATGTCAGGGTCTGCTGCCCAGGACTCAAGAGGAAATAGCGTGACCCAACCCTCCGCGAGCTTGGTAAACTCTAGCTTAAAATTTAACCTTGCCTCAAAGGAGACAAAGATCATAGGATGTGTATGAGGTGACTGTCGGAAGTTCAGCAGAATATTTAAACAAATGTAACCTTGATCACCACGAGAAAAAACACTGAGCTGTTGAATAGGATCATTAAACCGAGGCGGTGAAGGAGAATTGTTCATTAGGTTGCGTTTATCTGATGAGCTTGGCACCTCTGCCAGATAAATAAAAATCCCTCTTATTCGAATAGATCTGTGGTGGTTTGCTAATGGTCTTTATTTTGTTTTGTCCAGAGAACACGCCTGTAATATTTCATTTCAATCTGCTGTAGAGCTGGCGTGGGGCTGTCGGGAGAAGTTTTAAATTTTGCCAACACGCACGTTTACCTCCACTACTGATTTGCGAGTGCTAGTGTAGGAGGCATTTATTTGATGAGGGGCAATGTGATGTCATTTTATCCTTATTTAGTGGACCAGGCAAAGAGTGGTCCAGCTGGTTGGCTCCCTGGAGCCAAGGAGGGTGGGGAAGGAGGTGGCGGGATTGGGGAGAGGAGCAGGGTTTAGGCATCTCACTGGGGAGAGGTGGAGGAGACGGTGGCTTTGTGTTGGGGCGGGAAGGCCAGTGGGTGTGAGGCAAGCTTGCCAGCGGAGAGGGTGGAGCCCAGCCCCTGGGAGAAGCCTGGAGGGGGAGGGGAACAGGGCCGGCCGCATTAGCTGCTCCCAGGGCAGGCTTGGTGCAGTGCTCAGATTTAGCAGAAGGGTTGGGAGGGGACACTCTTTCCTTTAATAAAGTTAGGTTAACTGGGAATAACTGAGCACATGGGATTTTCAAGATTTCTGACCATATGTTTTGAGGACTTAACTGTACCGGCCCCTTCAGAGATCAAAAGGAACTTCTGGAAGAAACTGACTCGTGGGAAACGAAGAACTGGGAATAAGTTTTTGCTGGGAGTTCAGCTTCTGGGAGAACAGTGCCTGGCACCCAGTGGGGACTCTGCGGATACTTGTTGAGGGAATAAGCAGAGATAACATCACATCGAGTCATAGCTGAGAAATCAGAGCAGAAATGTCCACCCAGAAAATTCTGTGAATGAAGGATGTTGGAAATAAATCGTGTCTTGTTGTATGTGTTCATTTGAGCGATTCAGGTTTGGGGCCCTGGCATCTCTGCGCTGGTTTCTCGCGGAGGGAATGCGAAGATTGCGAGTGCGGGTCCCGCTGCAATCAAGTTGGACATCCGCTCCGCGAGGAGGGGGCACTGACCGCCACTCAGGGCTCTGCGTGTGCCAGCCCTTGGCTCTTCGGAAGCCGTCGGGGCTGCCTGTTTCTCTGCACTGTAACATGTCACAGCTGAGTCAAGAAACGCCAGCAGCTTTCAGCTGGACTCTGAGTACTTTTGAATTGATGGTCAAGGTCATTTTCTTTAAATTTAATGCAGAAAATCTTGACATTTGTGCTTTTGAAAAGACTGGATATAAGTTGGGTTGTATAAATTCGGGTTTATCCTGGCTCTGCTAAGTACTCGGTGTGACTTTAGGCAAGTTTCTTAATGTCACCATGTCTCAGGTTCCTCTTCTGTAAAATGGGGCGACTATGTTTGCTACCTCATAGGGTTGCGTGAGTGAACATGTGAGTCAGTGTACGTAGAGCACTTACAACAGCGCCTGGCACATGGCGAGAGCTCCATGTTAGTCGTTGCTGTTGTGGTTAATCAGTGGTAGTAATTTCATTTTTAAACAGAGGGAGAGGTAACATTTGTTAGTTGTACGCTCGTTGAATGGGTGGGCTCTGAGAACTAGATGCAAGGCGTTGTGCTACGCGCAGTGTGTCCACTCCCACTGGAGCTCCACCATGACTCTCGGAAGGAGGCGGGCGCTATGAGACAACACAGCTGCTCAACGGTGCTGGGGTTCCATCTCAGAGATGCCAGATCTTTCCCCTGGGCCTCAGGGTGGTTCTGAAAGGTATGGGGATAACCTATGGTTTGCAACTGAAGGCGGTCTTTGGGTAGGGAGTGGGAATGAGCCCGTGCAGAGATGCTACTCAGGGGATCTGGGTTGCAGGGGCCTCCCTTGGAGTGTGAGATTTCGGATCCTTGGTCTAATCATGGCAGCAGTCTCCAGACTGTCACTTTGATACATCAGTCCCTCTTGGTGGGGGTGGGGGGAACCTTCAGGCTGCAGCCAGGAGGGAAGGTGCTAGGGAGAGGGCCAGGTGGGCAGGAGCGTGGGAGGCTGGGAGCTGTGTCTGAGCTATGTGTGCATCAGCCCATTGCATAGAAGCTCCAGTGCATGAGACTCGGGCCAGGAGAAGGGTATGGTGGTGGAAGCTGTAGCGGTGGCCACCAGTGTCTGGAGTCAAATTTTAAACAATCACAACAACCAAACCCTGCAGACCCCAAGTGTTGATTGATGGTAATATATATTTTTTGAACCTAGGTGAGATCCCTTGTGGGGAGTCCTGGAAATGTGGGATGGAGGTCAGGGTGGAGGGAGGGCTGACATCCAGCAAAACTAGGCAATGCCAGAGAAACATGGTAGGTATTATTATCCCATTTCACAGATCAGGAAATAAAGGCCCTGAGAATTAAAGCACCCTGCCCAAGGTTGATCTGGTAGAAAGTGGAAGAACTTGTTTCATTCAACTCAAGCCCCGTGTTCTTTCCATCTTTCGACTTGGTCGTTAATCCATTCAGCAGGATCGCAGGCTCAGACTAATGTGTGGATCCCAGCAGGGTAGGGAGTGGGGGTAAACAGATGTAGGATTGAAATGCTGTACCCTGGTGTGGTCTGATTGCCTCTTCAGCAAGGCACCCTGGGCTTCAGCAGGGGCAGGGAACTGGACTCTGGATGGGGGAGTCTGCACCTGCCACCCTCCCTGCCTCCCTGAGAGTGGGAGTGGACGTGGCTCCCTCTCGGAGGCCTGGCCTCTCTGTTGGGAGAGCCCCTCTGGGGAGCCTGGGAAGTGCCGAGACTGCCTGGGGTGGAGGCTGGGCTGAGGGAAGGGAGCATCCTGGGGTTCTCTGGCCCTTCGCCCCTGCTGCTTGCCCACCTCCTGCCCTGCAGTCAACCACAGTGGCCTTCCTCTATGCTGCATCAGACACTGCGCTTTCTTTTAAGAGTGTTTGAAGAAAGAGTTCCAACTTCAAACAGTTTAAAGACCAAGGTGGCAAAACACACTGTCCCTGGGAGGCGAGACCTAGAGGTGCACAAGGTCCCTAGTGGCTGAATCCGACAGGCATGGTGAGTGGACATAGCGGACACCGTGGGTGCCCTGCCCACCTCCCCTCGCCCTGACCATGTTGGGGTGCCCCAGCAGCCTGACTCCTCGCTGCTGGTACTCGTGTTTCCCTGCGGAGGGCTTTCCCTGGGCCCCGTGGCAGCAGCAGCCCCTGACTGGCAGGAGTTGGTGTATAAATACCCCAGCTCCCACACCCCTGGCAGCCCGGGGGGTCTCTGAGGTGTATTGACACTGCCTCCTAGAGGCCCCCAGTAGGATCACACGCCGGTCAGCCTTTATCGGCACTGCCTTTTCCTAGGCCAATTTCCTATCCCCGTCAGTCTTCCTTGCACCACGTAAGCTACTTGTTCTGGAATCCTTGTCTCGGAGTCTTCTCCTGGGGCACCCAAACTGAGAACCTTTCTATTCCAGCATCTGGCCACCCATCCACCTTTAAATGCCCCGTTGGCACTTTTGTCCTTCTTTGGGACAGTGGGTGTGTTGGAGCATTCCCTCACTGTGGGCTTGGGGGCGTGGATTATTTCTTCCTGGACAGCCTTGCCACCGGGCCGCTCCAGTTCCCTCGGGCAGCCCAGCACGCAGGGCACCAACTGTTCATCTAGAGGAGTGGCTCTTCACCAGGAGCAATTTGGGGACATTTGGCAAAGTCTGGAGACACTCGATTGTGGTGGGCGTGCTCTTGACATCTGGTAGACAGCGGCCGGGTGCTGCTGAGCATCCTCCTGCACACGGGCAGCCCCACAGCAAAGCGCTCGCCAGCCACACAGCTGGTGCTGCTGAAGTTCAGAGACTGTTCTGGACTGTTCTAGACAGTGGGAGGCCGTCACCCCGGCAGGATTCTTGGCTGGCTGGCGGAGTCCCAAGCCCCAGGGCAGACCGTCAAGAGCAGAAGCAGCCCTAGAGACTCACCGATGGCACCTGGCAAGGCAGCTGGGGACAGAGGAGACCCGTTTGTTGTTGAGAACGTACCAGCACCTTTGAGGTGTCAATGAATGAGCTGGAAGGAACCTCAGAGAAGCAGCCTCAGAGCCAGATAAGTCTCGGCTGCCTGATTGCACGGGTGTGAGTGGCCAACTCGGGAGATTACAAGTTCCGCAAAGGAAGCAGCATGTTCCCATCTGTCACGGAAATGCGGGAGCTGGCGACGGAGCTGTGCAGCTGTGACAGGCGTGGCCCCAGCAGGGGCCCCCACCATTTGCATTTTTATGAATCTGGAGTTCGAGTGACCTGGGCACGGGCGCGGTCAGAGCCTGCGGAGCCACAGGGGAGGGTAATGTTTTCCGCGGAGCTGGGCTCCCTGTGGGCACTCGGGCTGGCTTTATTTTCTCTCCCACCGCTGCCTTCGCATCCCTCTCCGCCCCTGCTGACATCCTGGGCAGAGGCTCCAGCCTTCCGTTCTCTTCGTGGAATTAGAACAGATCCACCTTCAGGCCTAATTAAGAAAGCCCACTCCAGGGTATCCCCGAGGAAGGGTCCCCAAGGGCCCGGTGGCAGCTACCTGGGCGTGTCCCGACGTGAATGTGCCTCGAGCTGCGTGAGTGTCCATCGTACCAGCGCTTCTCAGGCTTCTGTGGGCACGTGGCTCACCCAGGTTCTTGTTAAAATGCAGACTCTGCCTCAGCGGGTCCGGAGGCGGGCCCGAGACTCTGCATCTCTGACAAGCTCCCAGGGACGCGGATGCTCCATCTGGGGACCACACTTTGGATGACACTTTCCTCTGCCTCTTCCTCTTTCCTTTCCTCTTCCTCTGCCACACTTTGGATGACAAAGTATCACACTTCATTTTTTCAAAAAAAAGGAAAGAAAGCCCAGCCTATTACAGCTTCAATTTCATTTTCAGCGCCAAGCTTCTCCCCTGTCCTCAGGGCTGGGGCCCAGAGTGAGGAGGGCCGTGGTGCTTCTGGTCGTCCAGGCTGCAGCTCTGCTCTGACCTGCCACCACCATCCTGGAAAGGGATGTGGGCTGTCAGAGAAACGCTCAAAGGCCTTTTCATGGAGCCAGTGCTGTCTGGGGCTGTCCTTTCTGGGAGGACGAATGGCTGACGCATCAACCCTAGTTCCACAGGGCCCTCTGTCCAGCTCCCCGGACACACTCTCAGCCTGATCTGGGGTCCTGCCCTGGGGTGCACACCCCTGGCACCCCCAGAGCCTGGTAGTCCTCCACAGAGCCTTGGGGTCTGGGGACACGCAGGCACCTGGGCGTCTTATTTTGCTTGGGCTGCAGTAACAAAATGCCCCAGACAGGGCAGCTTAAACAGCAGGAATCTATTCTGCATTGTTCTGGAGGCGAGAAGTCCGAGATCAGGGTGCTGTTGTCAGGGGAGGGCTCTCTGCCTGGCTTGCAAATGGCCCCCTTCTCACTGTGTCCTCACACGGCAGAGAGAGTGAGTGAGCCTCTTATAAGGACACTAGTTCTATTGGATCAGGTTCCCACTTTCGTGGCCTCAGGTAACCTTAGTGATTTCCTTAGTCCACATCCAGTCACATTGGGAGTTAGGGCTTCAGCGTAAGAATTTAGGAGGGACACACTTCAGTCCACGCCCCTAGGCCCACCGCACTAGCCGGCTGCTCTCCTTGCCCCACCGTTGCTGGCAGCCCCTGCCAACCACCAGCCTCCGGCATGCCTTGCAGCCCCCACAGTCCTGGGCACTCCTGCTAGGTACTGCCAAGAACTCCACGAACTCCATTAACACTCAGGTGGGCTTTGAGGTTCTGCAGCTCAGTAGAAACCCAGGCAGGGAGAGGATGCCTATATCCTCATCCTGCAAGCCCTCCCCAGCCTCCCAACGGCTCTCCGGGTTCCCCTCACTTGGCCTGGGAGGCAGAGGAAGCACCCCTCTTCTCTCACCCATAGGGAAATGCTTTAGTACCTGCTCCTGCAGCAAACCCCCCTCCCCAAATGTTCCAGCCTTCCCTTACATAGGTAGTGCTGGGTGATGAGTCTGACAGTTCAATATCCTATTTGACCATATGTGAAACACATATGTTACCAGCACTTGCTGAATGCCAGCAGTTGTTCTGGATGCTTTACATGTATGTATGTGATTCTCACAGTACTGTCAGAGAGCCATGATTGTTAGCGTTTTACAGATGAGGAAACCAGGGCTCAGAGAAGTTAGGTAGCTTGCTGGAAGTGACACAGCTTGTATGTGGCTGAGCTACTGCCTTCCACAGCCTCTCACGGGCGGGGCTGCAGGCGTTGGCGCCTCTGTCATGCGGGAGGAAAATGAGGCTCGAGGGGGGTGATATTGCTGAGTTCACATAGCCCCTGAGTGGCAGAGCCCGGGTCTAGCTTGGGGCTCAGGACACCAAGTCTGGCGCTCTCCCCAGGGTCGCGGCGTGGGCTGCTGTTAAAGGGCTCGTCCTCACCTATGTCCCCCGCCCTTGGGACTTTTGAAACATTTAAGCACAGTTGGAGAACAGAATACTCTCAAACGGACTGTAAACTTGCTCTCCTCAGGATGGAGGTCTCGGGTATCTGGAAATGAATTCCTTGGGCAGGCTTCCAGAGGAGCCGGCCCCCAGCTCTCCACCCCCTCGGTGTCCTAGAACAAGGACAAGCAGGGATTCGTCCTACATACGCTACTCTGGAGCTCTCAACAGAGTGGGCGTGTTCAGAAGCCTGGAGCACCCAGGCCACCTGAGTCCCCGTCCCTCCTGTGCCCCTACTGCCTGCCCACACCCCCAGCCCCGGTACCCATGCCCTTCTGTCCTCAGACTTGGCCCTTGGCACAGGGACCCCTTGGACAACTCTGCACCACGCTGTCCTCTGTGACAAGCACCCCACTGGTAATAACACCAGCTGCTAACAACTGGAGTCAGAATCCCAGTTCACCAGATTGGTAATTCAGCCCCTGGCTTCTCTGCTCTGTTGATCATTTTAAATGAAAATGAAACGGGCTGATTGCCAGTTTCAACCCACTACAGCAGCAGCTCCTGACTGTCTAAAGGGGTTACATCGCCCCTGGCAGATGCTCTGTAAATATCTGTGGAGGCAGTGGGCAAATGAACTTCCCACAGACATTTGAACAGAGGATTCTGGAAGATGCTACAGCCTTCCCTGGAGGAATTGACCCCATGCGGTGCCCCGTCCGCCCCAGGCACCTCTCCCACCTTGCGGGGTGAGGCAGCCCTTGGATGGGGTAATGAGCCAAAGCACAGAGCACCGTGCTGGGCCCCGACAGCTTCTGCGGAAGCACCTGCTTCCTCGGGCACAGGCCGCCTGCCCCGCCTGCATCCTCAGTTCCCTGGTACCACAGGCCACGCATCCCAAGCCCGTCCGCTAACTTCCGGGTGGCTGAAATCCAGATGGCCCGGCTGCCATCGTTGGCCGTGCGTCCCCTCTGTTCCCACGTGACACTCAATCCCTCACTCCCCCAACTGTCACACCCTCCGGTCTGCGAACACCGAGCACTAACCTGCGAATCGCTTTCACGGAGTCGCGGGTGGAGTTGCAAGAGGGGTTCCTTCTCCCCGCCCGCCGCCTTGCTCCACCCGCCCCATCCTCTTTCCTCATTCCCCTCCCCTCTGGGGAGCAAAAGGCGCATCTTTCTCCTCGGTTTTCATGCATAGCCATCTCTCTCTTCCCTTCGCCCCAAGTACATCTTTAACTTCAAGCCCTTAGCAGACTTCCCGACCAGAGCGCCTGGAAGCGGGGTCCCCAGGCCAGTAGCACGAGCGTCCCCTGGCGGCCGGTCACACGTGCAGACTCTTGGGCCTCCCCTCAGACGCGCTGACGGGGGCTCTGGCGTGGGCCTGGCATCTGTTTTAACGCCCCCCAGGTGAGTCCGACGCACCCCAAGTTGAGAAGCTCTGGTCTAGATGGCCAGTGCTCTTTCCCTCGGGAGATTTCTGGCAAATCACAACGTCTTCTCTCTGTTATGAAGATTTCAGGGGAGTTGGGCTTTGGGGCAGGCAGCACAGCTTCTTCCTGTTTAGTCAACAGAACGTAAATTCTGGAGTGAGCAGGCTTGGGTTCTGGTCTCGCCTCTTCCCTGTACAGGCTGTGCAACCCTGGGGAGGGTATTTACCTCTCTGAGCCGCAGTTTCTTCCTCAAATGGTTTTCTCCATTCTGCCATCTCCCAGGATTCTTGTGAGTCTCAGAAGAGATCAAAGACATGGGGGCCCTTTACGAACTGTGAACGGGGGAGTGTGGGCTTACCTCATGACTCTCGGGCATTCTCCCAGGTGGGGGCTCCTGGGGTCTCTAAAATCTCTGGGTGCTGAAAGCTGGGTCTCCTGATGACTAGAACGGGGGCAGGTGCATGGGGACGCAGCCTGCTGGGACACTGGGTTTGAAGGCAGGAGTAGGCTGGGCACGGGCAGGGCTGGGCAGAGGGCACCCTCCACATCTGACCTGGGATGAGACATTTGTCACCCCCAACTCAGACTCCGCAGGCAGCTGCCTGCCCTGCAGGTCACACCCTCTTAGAACCCTGAGCCGAAGGGAGAAGAGAAGAACATGGGCTGAGCCGACACCGTGCAGGACTCTGCCCAGATATCATCTCATCCATACCCTCCAATTACACAGAGAGAGAAAGAGACAGCACGCGCACGAGAGCAGGACGGTGGGGGCAGCGTTGGGTGGGGGGAGAGAGAGACCACACTGTTCCAGATGATTCCTTGGTGAGGAAGCTGAGGCTGGAACCACCCATTCTCTGCTATGCTACCAAGTTACAGCACTTTTCATTATCCTGGGCTCCTTATCTTGTTGCACTTCTGCAAATATAAATTTTCCATAATTTTAATCCCAACCTCTATACATTTTTCTTTTTTGTACTACACTTATTAAAAATTTTCTAAGTTATTACATAATCTTCAAAATAATCATATTAAATGGCTCCTAAATGTTTCATTAAGTGTACGTAGTACAATTTGTTGAACTGTTTCCATACTGTGGACATTGAAATTGTTTCTAAAC
The DNA here is from genome assembly GCF_000956105.1 of Propithecus coquereli. NCBI lineage: Eukaryota > Metazoa > Chordata > Mammalia > Primates > Indriidae > Propithecus > Propithecus coquereli. The sequence continues at coordinate 644,569 of NW_012134636.1, read as the reverse complement.
TTTTTTGAGGTGCCATTAAATTGTGTGGCAGTGCCAACATCTTTGGAGATTTGGCTTTTGGATTCCTTTAGAAAAAATACTGCGGAGTGCGTGATCATTGTTGGGTCATTAGCGTATCAACCACTTTCTGGCTCAAGAAACTTACTTTCCAAATTACTTTCCGAAACACTCTGCCACGAGCAATATTTGAACTTACCAGTTTCCCTGAAACTTCGTGAGCATTAGGAATTGTTGTTACTATTTTTGCCAATTTAGTAGCTATCCTGTGGCACATTGTAGTCTCTACGTGCATTTCTTTGGTACTTGCTGATGCCAAACATTTTTTCTGTTCTATTATTTTTATTCCCTCCTGGAGGAATTTTCTCCTCTTGTCTTTTGTACATTGTCCTAACGTTATGATTATTTGTATAAACTCTTTATATGGATATTACTCTGATAGGTTTGTTGCTTACTTACGGTAATATTATTCCCCCAGATGAACCTGGTTTGTAAACTGAGAGCTGTAATCACATCATTTTGTGTACTTCTAACTTATGATGCTTGATAAATTCATGGCATTGCCAGAGGCTGAACACTTGAAATATTGGAAGTTTCATTTGCAATGAAATGAACTGGCTTAAGAGTCAGTCTGCAGTCTAGGCAGGGATGGATTTCTGAGTGCGAGATGTCTCCAGTTCAGTGCCAGCCGTGAAGTTTGCCATTCTCCCCTCCTTCGCTCTCATTTCCCCTTCTCTTCTCCACTCTTCTAATTCCTTTAGCTGAAGATGAACCAAACAGGCATTTTTTCAAGTAAGCAGCAAGCTCTGTGGCCACCATTAGTCACCGCAAAAGAAACGACCTTTGAGATCTGATTCCCTTCACAACCTGTGGGACACCGCCCCCCCCATACGTCCCCAGAATATTCTTCAGGGTTCCCTGGGCCGCAGGTAAGTCAGTCTCTGTCTACTCACCGCTGCCTGTTTGGCCAAGGAACCACTACTCTTAGCATGTGGCTTTCAAAATAACCATTCACTAATTTTCACCTTTTGTCAGTTCATCTATTTCCTCTTCCAGTGGTGCCAAAGATCACCTGGGCACCTTTTTCCTTCTTTGAGATTGTGCTAGAGTAGAGGGAGCACTGGACTTCGAGTCCATTGGCCTAGGTGCAAGTTCTACCTGTCCTTTCTAGCTGTGTAAGCTCAGAGGACCACTGACTTCTCTGGCCCTCAGCCACCTCCCTGAAGAGATGTTTGAGCTGGAAGGACTTCCCACGCACCACCCGACTGAAGTCACATAAAAACACTCAAAAACTGGTTCTAATTATTATCCCCATTTACAGTGAGGTGACTCAGTTTCAGCAAGGTTAAGAAAAGCAATCTGAACAGGAGTGTTAGTGCAAACTGGCTGAACATTTTCGTCAATACTCCCAGAGCAATTCCTAGAGCACAACCGTTCCAGCCATTGATTACTGGCAACCTTATAACTCCTATACTTTAGTTTACATGTTAGTCAAGGACTTTAATCAGAAGCAAGGGGGCTTTGTGGGCTCACATGGCCAAGAAGGGACACGGAGTACTTGCAGGAGCCAGGGCCTGGAGCAGGCCCTGGGTTTGCTGCACCAGGATGCTCCCTTTGTCTCACTGCCCATCTTGCCCAGGTCTCTGCTAACCTCCAAAGGGCTCCATTTCCTCCTTCTGCCCTAGGCTTTGTCCGTCGAGCAGAGAAGATGACAACTCAGGCCTTAGCTTCAAGTTCTTCTGGCACCAAGGGGAGGCTCCTTCTGTCCCAGCTCCAAACTGGGCAGAATCCCAAGGGAAGGCCTGATTGGTCTGGCTTTGGTCACCAGAGTTGGGTCTTGGCAGTGGGGTCTGTGATTGGCCAGATTAGGCTCACGTGCTTGAGTACCTTACCATGGGGGCCAAGCATGGGGTAGGACTCCCTTAGTAGAACAAGAGGGAAGCGTGTTGGGGAGACCAAGTAACATACCCACAGTGCACTCCTTGTGCATGTGCCAATGCCATCTTGGAGTGGCAATGGTAGATTCCAGGAGGACTTTTGCTGGGTGAGGCTTACTTTGGGGGAGGGGCTTTTTATCCTTGTGATTCATCCCATTTATCCCAATGAACTGAAAAATAGTGTTGGATTTTTTGTTTTTATTACATTTATTTTGGCTCACCCCCTAGCAGTGAGGGAATTCATTTATATTAATAAAAATTCTGTATGATACTTCGAATGCTTGCAAAAATTGATAGATCATTAGAAAGAATCCCAATGGCCTTTCAGCATTAAAAACTCCTGGTGCTCTGGATTCTAAAACTCTACAGCTGAGAGAACGCTCAAGTGCTCACTTAGCCCAGTTCCTTGCCTTTGTGCGGTTTTCTCTTTTCTCCTGGAAATTTGTTAGGACTGGCATCTTTCTGGCCTCTTTTGGTGAATATAATGGGCATTTGTAATTCTTTCTCGGCCACTCAGAATCTGAACTTGCTTCCTGTGTTTAGGGCATCATCCCCTACCTCCATCTCCCACCCATAAGGTGACCAATTGTCCCAGCATGGCTGGGACTGAGGGAGTTTCCAGGACATGGGACATACGGTTTTAAAACTGAGATTATCCCAGGCACATCAGGACAAGTTGGTCACCCCATGCTAAAAATGTCAGCTACTTATTTCCCAGCATGCCCTCTAGCTAAGGGTGGGCACGTGACCTGGGATCCTCCAATCAGGCACAGCCACACCTTTGATTCAGAGGCTGCTGCTTGGAGGAGAGGGGCGGACAGCCGTGGTGGCCGCATGCAGTTTCCAGTGGCAGTGATTCCTGGGGTAGCGTCCCCCATCCTGTGTGGGAAATTTGGGGTGCAGCAGGAGTGCCCGTGCCCAGCGGCACCTTCGTTAGCTGTGACATGATTATAAACACTGGTCCTGGCTGGGCAGACCTGATGGCCCTCCTAGAGATTCCGTGAGCTTCCAAATAACCTTTCCCCTATCACTTCTCTGCTTAAATCTGTCTAGTGTCGGTTGCTTCTGCACTAGTTTATCAACTCACGTACAGGAATTTCTTCCTGTCTCCCAGCCGAAATCTTTTCCGTTTGTTCACCTCTGTGGGTACCTGCAGAAAACAATTGGCTAGCATCTTTTTATTTTAAAGCAAACTAAAAACAGTGTTTACAACTGAAGATCTTCTTTATTCTTCCCTTCTCACCATTCAAATCTTATTAACTTTTTCCCACTGGACTAAAACCTCTTTATTCTCACCAGTCACTCGTGCTTTGTAAACTTCATCTCAACCCTTTCATCTCCACTGGGAGCCGGAGAAACGCGGGGGCCCGGAGGGCCAGGGAATCCTATTTTGTGCTTCCTGTCACTAGGAAATGTCGTGCCACGAAAAATAGGAGAAACCTGCCTTTCCATGTTTGGATTTCAAGTCTGCATGACATGTCTCAGCTGAGGGTGGGCCACCCGGAGCTGTGTGGTATCTCAAGCTTGATAAATAACTTTTATTATTATTTTTAAATCTTCCATGAGCTTGTGTCTTCTGGCCACGCCTCCTGAAGTGTGTCTGTTTAGGAGGCCACGTCTTGACTTTTCCCCTTAGACTCAGAGTGATTCCTTGAGCCTCAGTTTTCCCGTCAATAGACAGGGATACAATGCCTTCCTTAATGGGCTGTGGAAAGAATCAAATGCAATGGGTGATAATAATCCTTATTGTTTTACCATGATCATATAATTTTATTTAACCCTGATAGCAATATTATTACTTGTAATAATAATAATTATAGCATAATAACTAAAAAAACATGAACTTTGGAACCAAACTTCTGGGTTCTGGTCTTGGGTTCTAGTCTGATACCTACTAGCTGCATGACCTTGAGTAAGTTCCTCAGTTTCCTCATCTGCAAAATGGGAATAATAATTATAATGCCAACCTCTTAGGATCATTGGGAGGCTCACATGAGATAATACATGCGACATGCTTTTAAGAGTGAGTGGCACATGTACATATTCACTTGCTGTTATCACCACCATCCCCACCACCATCACCATTATTCCTTTAAAGGCCCCACTATTAGCCTTGTGTCCTGCTGTTGCACATCATGCACCATGGGGCATGCTTAGAACAAAGGCCCAGAACTTTCTCCAACTCTTTCCTCTGTTCTAGCTGCCCAGGTAAGCAGGCCGGGCACACTTTTCAAGTCTGCCTGCTTGATACTACTTAAAATGCCACCATTCTACATCCTGACTTCACTTTTGAATTTACTTTGAAATAGGGAAGGGAAGACAGATGTCATTGCACCTATTTCAAAGAAGAGAAAACTGAGGTTCAAAGTGATTTCCCCTGGGTCGCTCAGCAAGGGTGAGGCAGACGTGGAACCGGAGCCCAGGTGGCTGCTACCTGGCCGGATGCCCTTCTGCAAGGCACGCGGATTCTCCTAAGTCACTGTCTCCTCTCTGCTTCAGAAGCCCTGCTCCTATCTAGCCTCCTTGGAGAGACCATCCGTCCTGTCACTCCCCAAAAGACCCAGCAGGTAATGCTCGACTTTCAGAGCTACCCCTCAAATCTCTGTCTTTCCTGCAGATGTGACATTTATATAGAATTAGCTTTAAATTAGGCTCCTGACATACACATCTATCCATGTCAAGTTCCATGGTAGGATCAAGGGTGGGGAACTCCCCGCTGGACGATGTGTGCGCTGCTGAGGAGGGCCGGGTTTACTGGGGAGGCTGGTGTGAGTTTCGGAGGCTTAGAAAGATCTTCTGACTCGGTCGTTCACATGTTTGCTTCCTCCACTGCATGTTCAGATCGTGTAGGGATTTGACTATCATATTCTTTGCAGAATGCCTTGTGCCCAGGTGTGAGGTGGAGTCCCCTGTCCCTTGTCATGGAGATGATATTAGCTTGGAGCCCTGTCTCCATTCCCTAGGAAATCTAAACCCCTCCCCCAAATCTCAGTGAGTTCCTAGGAGGGATTCCTTTCTCACGGCGCCTTCTGACTCTGAGCTCCTGCTTCTTTAACTTACAGGTCATCCTGGTTTCTCTAGCTTTCACTTGATCCATCCAGACGTAAAACCTGAATTCCTCTCGTGGTCAAAATCCTTTGTGCGTGCGGCAGAATGTGGTAGGTGCTCCCTTGTGGAGATCTGGAAGGAGCGAGAGAAAAGGTTGGATCGCCACATGACGACTGTGAGTCGGGCAGGGGACGTCTCTGTGTGACCCGCCCCCCCACTCCAGGGATTTTACGTAGCTCTTCAAGAGCCCCCGTTCTGGGCCATCTCGTCTCCATTCTCTCTTTCCTTCCTCCCTTCGTCCCCGCATTCTCGGACAACTCCAGTGAATGGCAGTTTCCGTGTCCCCTTCCTTTGCTGTATGTCCTCACTCCCCAGCGACTCATCAAATAAAGAAAGGCTCCTCACTATGAGGATGAAATGTTCACCCCACTCTGGGTGAACAACGTCAATCAAAACGCCCGAGTCTCTCCGGTCCCGCCTGCCTGCTCAGAGCCGCCTTTTCTTCCCTGGAGCCCCCGTCGTGCTTACCAAGCCTTTGAAGTGAAGAGGGTTCCGTCTGAAGTTCATCTTTGCCACTCACTTGCCTCGGGTGGCCAGTCCCGCTTCCCTTTGGGATCTCAGTTTTCTCACCCAGTTGGTTTTCAGTTGCCCCTTTGTAGCAGAGAGGGGGTGGCGTTCCTGAGTGACCTCCATCGGGATCACAGCAAGAGTCATCCCAACAGGTCACGTTGAATTTAACATAAACTAAGTGAAAATCACACCCGGTGTTTATGAGGACTAAACTCTTGGGGAAAAAAATCCAAAAGTATAAAAATACTATATCATATTGCAAAAATTGCCTGGCAAAAAACATAACTCCAGGCTTCCGATTTTGATGGAGTAACCTGCTAGCATCTATTTTGCAGCCAAGTTTTCCTTTTGCTCTGCTGTAGAACAAAGCATCGATCTGTCAGTGAGCCAACTTGGCGGCTAATCCCGTGGGCGGGCTGCATGACGAAGTGCCGTGTGGAGCTGGATCTCGTCTTCGTGAGCCAGCCGGTCCAGTCTTTCCCCTCTGTCGTGCTCGCTGCCCACACGGCAATTTCTGAAGATCTCTCACCCGGAAAAATGTAATCATTGAGATTGCCCACGGCCAGAGAGGACAGGGTCTATAGTCCTCACTTGATAGCTGAGTAGGCTGGGGTTTAGGGGTGAAGAAACTCATCCAAATCAGGCTGCAGGTGGAGCCCAAGCCGGGCTGAGGAGCCAGAGGTCCTGGCTGGCTCACCATTGCCTGGTGACATCCTGCCCCTGCAGAGCTCCCAAAGCCCCGGGGCCATGGGGGCATTTGATCAGTTAGCTCCAGCTCACATGTGCTCCCTCTGGGCTGCCCCAGGCCATTTGCACCTCTGAACTCAGGAAGCAGAGAAGTGAGGAAAGTGGCTGGGAACTTAGAGATGACCTCCTCATCCTGCCCCTGTGCTACTTTGCTGTGTGTCCTCCAGCAGGTCATCGTACTCCTCAGAGCCGTGGGCAGTCGAGGTCTGGCACGATGATGAAGTTGTGTCCCGAATCACTCACGGCCCTCACCTTTTATGGCGTTTTTTCCTGCTCTTTCTTTTTCCAGATGATGTCTCTGTTAGAATTGGCCCCGGGTTGCTGTATCTTCTGTGTCTTTTAGCTGCTGTATATAGCATCCCCTTTTCTTCTCTCGCTGTCAGCTGTCACACATATCTTGTTACTATCAGCCACCTCCCAAATTTCTACCCCCTCCCAATTCATTATTTCTAATTGCTATGATCTAGAATATCAGATAAATAATCTTGCTAAGTTCCGTCTCCAATTTGAGTCATGGCTGTGAACGAAGGCTTTGGTGCTTGTACGTGGTGATGAGAGTAACTTTGTCGGCTCTTTTGGCTTTTTTCTGCATTCCGGGTCATGTTCTGAAGGATGAAATTCCCAGATTAAGTGAATTTGGCTGTGGTGGGTAAGTGTAGACGTGTAGCTCCGAGGGTGGAAGAAATGGCAGATGGCATGGGGCCTGGCAGGCTGCCCTGTGCCAGGGGCAGTGTGCTGGGGGGAGAAGGGCAGCCTGAAGGCCCATCCCGACCCCCTTTCACGCAGCACCAGGCCCGGGTGGTGCCTCCTTTCACATCCACACACAGGTAAATGCCCTGACTCCATGGATACCGCTTCAGGCCCTGGACTTGGACAGCTGGCACTTGGTCACTTAGTGGTGGGCTATTAAGCAATAGCCACTGTAGCCAAGGGCACAGGTCACGGATGGAATTGAAAGGGGATCAGTGTGATTAATCTTAGGACTGGGGACTTTGAAAGCGAGTTCTAATCATTCAGGGCTCACACACATTAAAAAAATCCAAATCTAAAAATCTAGAAAAGATCATCACAGTTATTTATAATGGCAAAAAGTCAGAAATTGAGGTACACGTGTATCTGAAATGGAATGCTATAAAACAATTATAATATTTAAAAAGGATTTCTAACATTGTGGGAAACTGCCAATGATATAAAATCAAGTGAGAAATGCAACTGAAAAATTGTTAATATAGGATGATCTCAAATGTGAGAAACCATTTTCGTAGACAAAGAACAGGAAATATACAGCCAGTAACTATGACTGATGACTACAGGAGCCAGTGATTAGTGACTCAGACCAGCTGTGAGGCAATAGGGGGTGGTGGGGACTGAGGCAAATTGGAGAGAACATGCCTTCTGGAAAGGGGGCTCCTAGCCGATAACTGCCGTATATTGCTAGCTCTTCAGATTTTTTTAATGGGAGTTGGAAATTGTGGTATTTATGTGAAATCTCCTACATGTTGGTAACTAATTAATACTTTTCAAAGCACCATATTGGCCAAATAAAAATTTTCGTGATTTAGCTTTGGCCTTTGGTCCACCAATCTACCACCTTTAAAATACACTAAAGCGTTGACAGCTGTGTCTCTGAGGAGTGTGCTTCCTGGAAAATTTAATTATTCTTTATTATAGCTTTAATAATTTTCCGGTTTTATACAATTAATACATGGAATTTCTATAATTAAAGAAAAAAATGAATGACGCTAACCTCAGGGGATTGGGAC
>NW_012134636.1:633242-635058 GCF_000956105.1 Propithecus coquereli | reverse complement strand
GTCTGTGTCTGGGGAGATGAACAGGAGTTGATTGGTTGGTCCCAAGGGTAACTGGATCCCAGAGACCACTCTCCTCAACCCCAGGCCATCCCTGACGGTGCAACCCGCCCCTCGTCATTGCCGTGTCCCTCCGTTCTCGTCTTGGGATGCCGTTTGCTGACCATGGCAGCAAATACTTCCTTCTCTTAAATTCCCAAGGCTCATATCAAGTATGGATCCATGTTTATTGCAAAGAATGGGACGTAATTTCTTCCAAATGAGTTATGTCTGAAAATGCTAAGCAATGCCACCACACAGCAGTCCTGACTTGAAAGGAATCTGAGTCGAATGTAGTGTGACGAGAACAAAGATACCGATATATTCGTATCTGCCAGCTCGGAGTGTCCTTCGTTACTGGCTTGGGCTGTGGTGATGCAGCTCCTGCTGCTGAGCCCTGGGGCGTCTGCAGGAGCCAGGAAGGTCAAGTTCGCTTCCACTGTGGAGACAGGGCAGTGGTCCTAGGAGAATGGAACCATCAGGGTACTAAGAGGGCTGGGGTGGGCCGGGTGTAGATGAATAAACAAGGAAGGAAGTCACTGCGGGCTACCATCTCTGAGGTGAGAAATACAGTGGAGAGAGAGAGGAGAGGTCTTGAACAGGGACTACAGGAGTCTCAGAAATCGGGGGTGAAGAGGGGTCCCAGCATGTCTTGATGGGCTTCCCGTAATAGCAGAACCCTACAGTAGTAGAATCCCCTCCTGGAGCTTTTAAAAGAACTTAATCAGTAAATATTTACCTTACTTTTCACAATGACCCATTTAAAAAAACAATCAAATAAAAACAACAAAGAGAAAAACTCAAAGAATGTGTGTGTGTGTGTGTGTGTGTGTGTGTGTGTGTGTGTTATGTGTTTTTATGAGCAAAAAGAACCCTAAAGTTAACAACAACTGGTCCCTTCAAGGGACGGGCCTGGGATGGGGAAAGGAGGGTGAAGTTTTTCTTGATACCTCCTATTTGGTTTGACTTGTTACAATAAGCATGTCACTTTCTAAAATCTGAAATAATTGTAGACTTCCAGGAGAGTTGCAAAGAGAGACTTCTCCTACACGCAGCACTCAGCTTCCCCTAGTGTTCACGTGACAGACTCATCAAAACCAAGAAATTAGCGCCAGAGCAACACTGTTAGGTAAACTGTAGACTTTGTTCAGAGTTCACCAGTTTTTCCCTCTCATGTCCTTATTCCGTTCCAGGATCCCACATGACTTTGGGTCCTCTGTCTTCTTGTTCTCCTCCCATCTGTGACAGTCTTCACCTGTCTTTTACGACTTTGACAGTTCCGAAGGGCATGGGTCAGGTGTTCTGTAGAACGTCCCTCAGTTGGGGTTTGTCTGACGTTTTCTCATGATCCGATAGATTGAGGTTATGCACTCGGGGAAGAATGTCACGGACGCGACGTGCCCTTCTCTGCACGCAACACCGAGGGCACGTGATTCCGGGCGTCTGTTACCAGGGATGCTAGCCTTCGTCATGTGGTCAAGGAGGTGTCTGCCCTCTTTCCCCACTGCACATCTGATACTTTCCCTTTTGTGAGCAATAAACATTTGGGGGAAAATTCTTTCTTTTCATCCTATTTCTTCTTAATATCCTGTATCTTACACTTTCACCTACTGATTTTAATATTCTTTGGGTTTTCTGTTTTCCTAATTCCTTCTCCATTTGTTAAGTGGGATTCTTCTATTGTCCCTCACTTGTTATTTATTTAATCAGTTTTAAAATATCAGTATAGGCTCATGGTTATTTATTTTATTCTTTGGGTTATAATCAAATATTATTTTTA
>NW_012134636.1:632607-632948 GCF_000956105.1 Propithecus coquereli | reverse complement strand
TTTAACTCTTAACAGCAACCATGTCAGACAGGGACTGATTTGTGCAAAATAGTTTATTTTTATTTTTATTTTTGGTGGTTACTACAATGAAGTATCAAAAGCAATTATTTTGATGAAATCTTCTATTCGACCTCTCTCTTGAATTAGACTCCTTCCTGCCTTTGCCAGAAGACGTCAGATAAGCACATACAGGTCTGCCCTTAGGCCCCCTGAAACAGTGGGAGGCGTTGGACCATAACCCCCACAGTCTGTGTCTGGGGAGATGAACAGGAGTTGATTGGTTGGTCCCAAGGGTAACTGGATCCCAGAGACCACTCTCCTCAACCCCAGGCCATCCCTGA
>NW_012134636.1:630298-630812 GCF_000956105.1 Propithecus coquereli | reverse complement strand
TGTTTCATGGTGCTTTGGTTGAACAGGAGAGGATGCTGAGACCAGCCATGAAGCAGCTCAGATTTATTTGGGTTACACGAACAAATCTTTACAAGATTTCCTTCCTTCCTTCTTCCCTCCCTGCCTCTCTTTCTCCCTCTTCTCTCTCTCTCTCTCTAAAGCACAATTTTCATTAGCATGTGATGCTGAATAGTACTGGAATATAGAATCAGGAATCTACCTGGGTTATGAAAATAATGTCTGAGATGGCTGTTTTTTTTTTTTTTTCTAAATCACAAAGAATAACAAGAACTTCTTATTGTTGAAGAGATTCATGAAATCCCTGAACCTGCGTGTTGCCAAAACTTCACTTGGGGAGAAAATTACAAATAATTTCCAGAGTATTGTTTTGTCTGATTTTACCATCAAAGGCTGATGATTTAGCTGAGAAAATCAAATTTCAAGGTTAATTCGTCCCCAATAAAGGAAAATTGTGCTCACTGCTTATTTATGCATGCTGCGTTGGAAAAGAAAC
>NW_012134636.1:620270-628603 GCF_000956105.1 Propithecus coquereli | reverse complement strand
GACAGGGTCGTGGGTTCCAGAAGGTTTCGAGGGCTCCCTCTGTGATCTTTGTGGTCTTTCCCTGCTCTGACATTCTTTGCTAAGATTTATTTATTTTTCCCTTAGCGAAGACTTGAGTGTGAGTCAGACTGGCCTTTCCCCAGTTCGGAGAGGTTGTGGAAATTGCATTAAACTTGGTTTCAGGCCAAACACCGAGGGACAGAGACTGCAGCCGGTGCTGACTAACACGGCTGTCTGTGGCTGATCTAGGAAAACGCGCAGGTGACCCAGGGTCCCCTTCAGCCGGACGCCCTCCCTCTCTGCCTCTCGCTTGTGCTCCCCTCTCCTCCCTCTTCCTTCACCCCTTTTCCGTCTTTCTCTTCCAATTCTCTTCCACTCTTCCAATTCATTTTTCTCATCCATTTTCCTTTCTTTCTTCCTGGTTCTCTCTTGGTGGCTGAAATGCACCCATCCCATAATAATTGCAGTCAACGTCTTACCTTTTTGAACTTTTGACTGCTGCAATTGAACATGAAGCAGAAAATCTGATGGAAAAGGAGTGGGCGTTGAGGGCAGGGACCATTCTTATGTGATGGTTCTTCTTAAGGAAGCATTTGTACGGGCGGGATCTGTAGGCACCGATGCCCGAGAGGGTAATAGCTCAGTGCCTTGGATGATGATTCTCACCCGGAAATGACTTACAGGAATCGGAAGATGTCTTTTTTGAGAAACGTTCAAGTTGAGTTGATGATCTCAATAACCTGGCTAGATTGTCTTCTAGATGCCTTAATTTGCTTTTCTGTGAAATGGGAGCAAGGATCGCGGCTCCTTTCTCTAGGTTTAGAGATACTGTGAGTGTCAGGGGCCCACTGGAAAGCAGCGGGGTGAGGTCAGGGCAGCGTGCCAGGAGCCAGATCTGGGCCTTGGACCCTGAGCTGCTGTTTTCTGGGTCTGTCATCTTCAGTGTGTCCATAGCTTCTGAAGGTCTGTTTCCTCGTCTGTGAAACAAGACAGCTGGGCTTCTCAAAATGGGATGCGCTTTCCTGGTTCAAAGCAGGTTTTTTTTCCCCTGCATTTTTGGATAATTATTTTTTTTAAGCATAAGATCTAGCAAAAATCAGTTGCTCAGAATTTTGTTGAATGAATGGATGAACGAATGCCCCGATCGGGCCCCCCCAGTACGGCTACACACAGCTCCAAGGGCAAGGAAGGGCACGTTCCTGAAGACTGGGGTGGGAATCCTGTCCCCTGGAGCAGTGTGACATGGCAGCCTGCTCCCGATGGACAAGCCCAGAAGAGCATGAGGCTCTTGAAAGATGCGACATCCCTTATAGCCCTCAACGAAGTTGCCTTTTCTAGGAGCTTCGGAACAATCCTCTTGGGCTCCCGCTCCCTCTCCCTGCGGAAGCACAGGTCTGTGCGTGCTTCTGGGTCTGCGAAGAGCCCCGGCAGCCCCCGCACGGCAGACGCCTTGCGTAGACAGGGGCCGGGGAGACGTAACTGGGTCTTCGAGCCCTTCCCTTACAAGCTACATTTTGTAAGTTAAAAAGCCAAAGAATCCCTCCCTTTCTAATCAAGAAAAATATCTGTACCCCAGTCAGAAAGCAAATCCCTTTTTTGTCAAGTGCAGCTAGAAGAAAACAAAATTTTCATAGAACATGCGTAATTATTAAACATTTTTAAATAAGTTTATCTGTGTGCCTTCTACAGTTACTTTGTGTTTCCCTAGTGGTAGCCATGGAAACCACTCACTGGGAAACCCTCATTAAGGTAAAGGCATCTTCCTGCCAGGGCATCCCCGTGGCTCTGGACTGAGGCTGTTTGTTAGTCAGGAACCAAATTCGTAGCACCCCCTGGTGGGCGTCGCTGCTCTGGTGGACCACGGAATTCTTGGACTTGGCCGAACTGGAAATAACTTTCCCAGCCAGACAGCAGCCATCTTCACCCCGCTGCTGTGGTTCCCACCCAGCCCTGACTCCCAACCACAGCTTCTTAATCGTCTTTGTGTTTTTATGTTGTCTTGTGTTTGTTTCTCACAAAGTCCTGGTGAAGGAAGAATCGGGACAGAGGGTGAGAGACAGGTCTGAATCCAGAGCGAGGAGCGTCAGTCCCGGGCCCTTCCTCACACTCGGCGCAGGCAGTGCTGTTCTCTGCGGAGCCAACGTGAGGGCGATTTCCAGGCTCATCGTGGCAGAATCGTGCAGTGTGGCCAAGTGTGGGCTTTGGGGTCGGGCAGACCTGGGTCTACATCTGAGCTTAGAACTTGAGGCAGCTTGTCTCCGCCACCATGAACGTTGGCTTTCCGGTCTGTAAAATGGGGATAGTAACAATAACAGCTGTCTCTGGGGTTGGGTGAGGATCAAATGGAACCCGTGTGCAAAGCTCGACTCGGGCCTGGCGTGTTAACCATCCTGCTCGGTTTGTGGCAGTGGCTACTTTTATTCATGCCACTCTCATCTTCCAACGATTTGATTCATGAGATGGCTGCTAAAGAGCAAATCAAATTCTGAATGATAGCAGGAATAGTAGCATGGATGATGCCCTGGAACTTACTTTGCATTCGGAAAAATTCCGAAGTGATTCATTCATCTGAGATTTTTAGTGGGTAATAATTTGTCCCAAGTCAGTGCCACTGGAGCCATGTGGGCGTCATCACGTCCCTGTCTGTGGATGCAGATCGGGGGTGGCGAGCAGAGTCAGCGGCGTAGGAAATTACGTCTGCCGAAGTGGCCCAGTGAGAGCCTGGGGCAAGCAGGGCTGGGCGGGTCATGATGTCCTCTGACTTTTTGCAGCTGTAATTCTGCTCTCTTTTGCTGAGCAGGGCCCGGCTGTTCCGGTCCATGTGCTCAGCCTTCCTCTCCGTCTGTCTATCTGCTCTTCTCCCCTCCTCCTGCTTTCCCTCCTGCTTGTTTTTCGCTAATACTTACGGCTCTTACTGTATGCCCGCTTCAGTACTTCCCAGCAGCCCTGTGGGCTAGTTAGTGTTGTTATGCCCCTTCCACAGATGGGGACAGTAGTGCCACTCTGGGTCCTGGCACCCACTGGAAGGGAGACCCCAGGAGGGACCAGGTCAGGGCTCTGAGGGGATACTCAATACTGATGTTTGGTATCTGGAGGGTAGAGTGAGAACAAAGACGTGTATTTCACGTTCAGTGGGCATCCATCACGTTCTGTTAGGGGACAATTCCCCGTGGGCCTCTCCCATTTCTGTATGTCTTGCAAGCAAGGCACTGCCTGCCCTTTGTTCTGTGCTGTCTTTGTATAGCAAGCATCTTTGGGAGATAGAGATAGTGTCTCCAACTGGAAGAAAGAACAGGCATACATACTTCCAATGATAAAATATTCAGGTTCCCTAAGCTCAGCGTTGCTCTCCTATGATGCAACTCACTGCATATGCAGGTATTACCTGGCCCTCTTCGTGTGGTCCTGTAGGGATTGGGGCTCAGGGCAGTGGTGCACAAATGCTGATTGGCTACTGCTGTTGCGTTGAGTAATAAAGTCCTTTGTCTCTGATCCAGGAGTCTTGCGTCTCTGCCAGCACCATGAAACTGGCAAGCTGACATGTGACCTTGCAAGTAGGCTGATACCTCAGCCCCTTCACAGTTCTTGACAGATTCCAGGCTCATGACTTATAGGAGGCAGAAGTTCAGGGTTTTAAAGATGAATCTGCCATAGCTCCCACTCCTAAATTGCCCAAAGACTAGTGGGAGTGGATGGAAAAAGATACATGAGAGAATGACCTACGGGCTGAAACGACGAAGACTTTCAGAATAGACAAGGAAAAGGTGTGGGTGTGGCTTGCAAGAGGGACAGGATTTTGATGGACTAGGAAGCTGGGCAAGGGAGTTCCAGGCGGAGGGAACAGAATGAGCAAAGGCACAGAGGTGCGAAGGTCGAAGGTGGGTTCAGGGGACAGTGATAAGTCCAAGAGCATGGGAGCCAGGGATAGATGGCCAGCTGGGCTGGACCACTTCCTCTGCCCCTTCAGAGTCCCCCTTGACCCTTCCCCACCCTGCTCATTACCCTGGCAGCCTGGCCTGGGTCCCGTGCTCTGTCTGGGTTGGCCAATAGGAGCCACCAGCTGGAGACCAGCGGGCAAGAGGAGTGTGAGGTCAGGGTGCCGAGCCTGCTGGCGCCCCGCCTGTGAGGGTGCCTTGGGCTGCCTGTGTCCTTTGGCAGAAAGTCACTGTTCCCTAAGGGGGTCTCTGCCCAGCTCTCTCTTTCTGGATTTCTTCAAACTCTCCCTCCCCTCACCCTTCCAGGCCGGGGGGTGGTAACAGCTCCACTGCAACTAACCAGGTGAGCGTGTGCAACTGTGTGGCTCCCCAGCCCATTCCTGTTAGAGATTATGTGCGAGAGTCCCTGTGCAAACAGACCCTTCTCGCGGGATGCTGGCCTGTTGGAGCACGACCGGTGCTCAGGGGGACAAGGTGGAAAGGACATTAGGCCAGACCTTGGAGGGCCTGATTTAGAGCCTGAGGAACGGTCTCCCAGTTCCAACAATTAACCTCCATGCTCCCTTTAAGATCCAGCTCCGGTGTCTGCTTCCCGGGGAAGCCTCCCACGACCCCGCGCCTCCCCTTGCGTGGCATTTATTGACCGTATGCTGACTGCCTCCTGCCTCTCTCTCCTCTCTGACCGCAGGTGTCTGAGCCATCTGCGTGTCTCTTCCCCTGCACACACGAGTATTCACTGAGTGAATGAGCGTGGGGATGTGTGTATGGAGGGGCGATGCGTGGTGGATGGATGAACACTTTATCCTGTGCCACTGGGGCTTCGGGGCAGGGGACTGATGTGAACAGACACACAGAAGCCCAGAACACCCCCTGCCCCTAGCAGCTTCTTCCAGTCCAGCTGGGAAGACACGACACGGCTGTGGGAAGTCTCTAACCCCGAAAGGCCTCCTTTGCTGGGGTGCCCCATGTCCAGACAGTGGATGTGGCCAGAGATCAGCTGGGAGGGACCCTACTCTGCTCTGGGCAGTGGGAGATCAAGGAAGGCTGCCTGGAGGAGGTGGGGCTTGAGCGGAGCACTGAAGGACGGGAAGAGGTAGGTGTGTAGAGAGGAACAAAGGTCGAGGGGCCAGATGGGCCAAGGTGAGATGGGAGACAAGGAGAGCACGAAGATTTTGTGAGAGAGAAGGAAAGGAAGAGGCCATTAAGGGAGGAGAAATGGCACCAGAAAGCCCCTGCAAATGCCCCAGTGCAGTTTGTTACTTAAAACAAAACAAAGAAAAACAATGGAATAGCCAGGCTGTCTTCAGTAAGGCCTGAGGAGAAGTGGATGCAGGAAAAAGTGTGGATTTCAGAGTCAGGTGGACCTGGGCTTGAATCTCAGCCTTGCTGATTTTTCACTGTGTGACCTCAGGCAGGTGACTTCACCTCTCTGAGCCTTAGATTCCTCTTCTAGAAAATGGGGCTTGTAACATGTACCTCCCGGGGCTGCTGAGAACAGATGATGAAACAACAGCAGAGTGCCTGTGACGGTGCTTCGTGTGGCAAGAACTCTGTTGGTGTGAGTACTCTGGCGACGGCAGCCTTTCTGTGATTTGTTTTGAGGGAATGTGGCATTTGAGAGCGCTGCGCATTGTCTGCAGTGGCTTTGGCAGCTGTGATTGTGGGTAACAGCAGCAGGCGTCACGCAGGCACGGAGCTTTTTTCTTTTTTTTCCCTGGCCTGAAAGAGTGCGATAGTGGAATATTAATGCCGCTATCCGGAGGCCTGGCGCTGGGGCCTGGCAGGGGCTTGTTTTTACAGCCTGGAATAGCCTGGCCTTTGCCTTCCCAGCGGGCAGGCTGCCAGGCCAGCCAGTGTGTAAACCGCCCAGCCGAACAAAGCAAAACTATTTTTACCTTGGGGAGCCCAAGAATGCATCACAGAGTCCCTGTGTCTGCCCCACCCCGCCCGGTGGCCCAAGCTGGTCTCCTGCAAGCGTCAGCGGGAAGCAAATAGCCCTGTCCCTTGGGGACCAGCTTCCCTGGCAAGGAGGCCAGGTGTCCCAGAAAGGCCCAGAGAGCCCCCTCCTTCTCCCCTCAGCTGGAGACTAGGAGACCAGCAACTCTCACTCAGAAGGTTTCTGCAGTGGTCAGGCAAGAAGCAAGAAGGGTTGACTTTCCTGCCCCGATACAACGTGAATAACAGCAACCTGCTAATAGTGATGACTCCCACCTGTTGCGATGCTGCTAGACACCAGGCACTGTGCTGTGACATCCCTATGAGGGACATCCCCATGTTCCTGATGTGGAAGCTGAGGCTCAGAGAGGTTAAATGACTTGCCCAGGGTTACCCAGCTAGGAAGCGGTTTGGCCCCAGGCCCAGAGTGGATGTTCTTCTCACCCCCTCGCTGCCTGCTCACTCAGGGGAGGAACAGGGGGATGGGGGAGCCAGCCGCAGTCTCCATGGTGCTCCTGACCACGCAGGGCTATGACAGCGGGGAGGATGGGGGGAGACTGGGAGAGCCCCCACACTGTGCCGATGACAGCAGGTAACATCCGCATGCTCTGGAGTGAGGGTGTCACCATGCTGAAGTCTCTGATGAGCGAGAGGGAGGCCGGGGTGTCAGAGCCTGCAGAATGGAATCCTCTGTGAGTTACCTTAATGAAGGTTTTTCTTCCTTCCTCCCTCCCTCCCTTCTGTACTCCTCCCTTGGTAGCTGTAGCAAAAAGAGCACGGTGTTTGTCGTCAGCCTTTGTTCCCTCCTCCTCTCCATCCGTCCAACTCTTCTCGTCCTTCGGTGCTCAGCTCCAGCCCCACCTCCTCCAGGCAGCCTTCCCTCACCTCCCCCTGCCCAGAGCAGAGTGGGGTCCCTCCCATCTGACCCCCTGCCACTCCCTGCCTCTGTGAGCATGGGACACCCCAGCGGAGCGGCCTGTCGGTGTTGGAGACATTCCCGTCCTTGCAGTGCCTTCCCAGCGGGATGGAAAGCAGCCTGAGGGTAGGGGCTCAATCCTGTGCTGCTTTACGCCACCTCGTGTCACCGCCCTGCCTCCAAACCTTCCAGAGTTCTACCTAGGACTGGACGGACGGTTCCTCCGCCCACCCATCCCTCCACCCCCGCACCCACCATCCAACCGACACCTGCCCGTGCGGTGTAGACATGGGGAGACACACTAGACACCCCGGGAGTCTGGCCAAGAGCGGACGAGAGACAGGAAGCAGCAACTATAAAACAGGGTGGCGAATCCCACGAAGCAGGAGGCAGGAACGTCGTGGGAGCCAGAGGAACCCAGGTTCAAGTTACGGCTCTCCACGTCCCAGCTGTAAGAGCTCCATCGAGTCCCTCCCTCCCTGCGCCTGTTTCTGGGGTGACGATTCCCGCCTCGCAGTGTTGTCGTGAGGACCAAATGAGATGTGTGCAAAGCGCCTGGCCTCCTCCTTCCCTCCACATCAGCCCCACATGCGCCGGGACCGCGTCTCCCTCACTTCCTTTGGCGGCCCAGCCTGGGGCACGTGGCGGGGGCCAATGGCTGTTTGCGGAACGGCTGCGGCTCCATCCCTGAGTCGCCCTCAGTGACTGTCTGGTGCTGTCGGGAGGGGCCGAGAGCTGGTCGATCACCCAGCAGGCTTCGTGCCAGCCTAGGGACTCAAGACAAAGCAGGGGTGGCCGGGTGGCAGGTGGCCGTGAGGTTCCAGGCGGTCTCATTTCCTATGTGTTTGAGGAATAAATAGTAAAGTTTGTCCTGGACCAGACCTTTTGTTCCCTTTCCCGCTAGACTTGTTTATGGGAAAATGAACTGTTTAGTAGGAGATGAGGCGGGGGCTGCATGTTGCCAGAGGTTTGAGTTTCTCGGTTTTGAGCCCAAACACGCAGCCTTTTGAGTTGTGTGTTCTATTTGACATTTGCACAAACCTCTCTCTTCTCTCTCTTAAAATCTTGCTTGCTTGGTTATTGTTGAAGTGGGGCGTAAATTATTAAAAAACAAAATAAGACCAACAACTAAAAACCTTGTTTTTAAAGCAGCACAGGCTTACGTTTAGTTAGAATAATAATAGTCTTTTGAAATTCAGTTTTCCCTGCTCCCCAGTGGTACAAGGGGAAGGAAGAAAAGCAGAGAAATCTGAAAAATCTCCCAGTGCCCTGAACTTGTAAAAGAACAGAGTGGGCTTTGACACCCTGATCTGAGTGTGTTTACTCCCCCCACCCTCGGGAGCTGGCACCGGGGTCTTCTGCTTTGCTGGCAAGTGACACTCGGGCAGGCGCAGAGCGGATAGGAGGCTGGGCGATCAGGCCGTGGGACTGGCTCGGAACAAAGGCACAGCGAGGTGCTCTGTGCAGGGTCAGCTTGCGGACGTGGACCAGAACGCTGGCTCGAGGCATGTCTGGGTTTCCCAGGAGTCTGTGTGCGTAACTGATTC
>NW_012134636.1:590884-619185 GCF_000956105.1 Propithecus coquereli | reverse complement strand
GGATGGTGAGGGGTGGGCGTGGGCACTGGCAAGTGGCCTGAGGCGGCTTCAGGATCTGGTCCTGTTCTGTCCTTGATCTGCATGGTGGTCACATTGGCGCATTCACTTTGTGAAATTGCATCAAGTTGTGTGCTTAAGATTCGTGCTTTTTTAATGATGTGTGTTATATTTCATTAAAATTTAAAAAAGAAAAAAATCCCAACCAACTAAAAAAATAATTATCAATAAAAACAAAAGGCTTCTGGACACCATTTTAGCTATTTTATGTTATTGGTGCCCAGCGCCTGCATTTAAACCAAGTGTGTGCTAAATGTAAAATTCACTATGACAGCAACAACAAAATGATCCAGGTAAAACTGTGGGTGCTGACACAGAAAGATATCCACAATATGTTTTGTTTTTTAATAAAAGGGGCCGAGTAATAGTCATACTATGATCCCATTTATGCTTTCTAAAAATTCCAAGTGTGCATTTATACGCGGATCTACACATAAATCTACAAATGGACATTGGAGGTGAGGCGGCCATTGCTTTTTAACTTTTAATCTGTTGCATGTTTAATTTTTCACAGTTTTAAGGTATTTATTTTATAAATATGAAAAATAGTGAAGATAAATAGAGGAGGAAGAGAAATGAGTGGAGCAGATGACGTCTGAGCTCGCACTTCTCGCTCTGGGATCTGTGATCGACACAGACCCCCTTCCTGTCCCGCCACACTGATGGTCGGGCTTAAGTCGAGCAGCACTAAATCTCCACCTGCGGTTCTTAAGTCAGATCTGCACAGGCATCCAGCGTTGTCCGTTCCTGTGGCCGTCATTTTGGCTTTTGTTGTGGGTTCTCTTTCTCCAAGTCGAGTTCGACGGGGCGCTGGCTGTGGAGGAAGGCACAATGGCCGCGCCTCCAGATGGCCATTCAGGTGGCCAAGGAAGACGGCTTGGCTTCTCCTCCTCCTCCTCCCAGGCAGATGCCCTGGGGGAAGGGGAGAGTCAGTCAGTGTCATAGCCCCAAATAACAGCCCTGTGAAGAGTGGCCTGGAGACACAGAGGGGAGAAATTGGCTCTGCCCAGGGAAATCAGGAAGGGCTTCCCAGAGGAGGGGGCATCTGCCATGGAGGATGAGTAAGAGTCAGACAGGCAGGAGCCAGGAGGAGGAGAAAGTACAGGAGACAAGGCTGGAAAGGCTGTTTGGAGCCAGACTGAAGATTTGGACTTTATCCTGAGGGCAAGAGGGGGCCACAGAAGATTTGAAGCAGGAGACTTAATCAGACCAAAATGTGGCGGGAAGACACTTTTGATCCTCCCCTTTTCCTTCCTCTCTCTTACCCAAGCAAACTTTTGTATTGCTAGTAG
This sequence comes from Propithecus coquereli, assembly GCF_000956105.1. Classification (NCBI taxonomy): domain Eukaryota; kingdom Metazoa; phylum Chordata; class Mammalia; order Primates; family Indriidae; genus Propithecus; species Propithecus coquereli. The sequence goes on along the minus strand of NW_012134636.1, from coordinate 617,836 downwards.
CGGCCACCTCCCGCGGAATAACCTAGACGCTTATAACGTCTACCAAGACTCTGTCTTTATTCCTACTGGTTAGAGTCCCCCTCCCTAGAAGGACTATGGCTGCTACTCACTCCCTGTGGCCCTGGGCGAGTCCCCTCCCTGCTCCTGGCCTTGGTTTCCCCATGTGTGCAGTGAGGAGATGGGACAGGAGGATTCCTGAAGTCCCAACAAGTGCTCCCCAGCAGCAGCGACGGCTCCCCCACTTGCTCCCCCCTTTGCTGCGGCAGCGGTGGGCGGCCACAGGCTGGACCCCCAAAGCCTTTGCGACAGGTGCACCCCTCTGCAGACACCAGGGCACAAGGGCTGGGAGCTAGAGTCGTCCTGTGGCATCTTGCAGAGCAAATTGAATTTGTGTTTGAAAATTTCAGTGACCAAGTAGACTGGCCTTTTTAAAATTCCAAAGTGGTTTTGGAGCTAAACGGATCAGATCAGGAGGAAGGGAGGAGAGAGAGGGACAGCGCAGGGTGAGAGAAATCGCGGGCAGGCAGCCTGCTGACTTAGAGATTAGCGTCTCTGCCTTTTGCCAGAAATGAGCCACTCGGTCCTCTTTGCCCGCCAGGAGCTGGGAGGTAAAGCCGCCCCCATTTTCTAGCCCAGCAAGGACGGCAGCCAGAGCCACGGAAACTGGCTCCACTTGGTTTAAGCTGAAGCCCCCCGGCTGGGCATCTGGTTGGACCAGCTAGAGAGCTCCCCGAGAAATGCCTCTGGGAGCCGGGGCCCTGGATGGAGCAGGTGCTGTCACTGGTCAGTGTCCGATCCCGCAGGGATGGAGCTTTCCCTGCTCCCAGCTTCCAGGGCAGCATGTCAGCCAGAGGGTCACACTGAACTCCCTCCTGCTGTCCCCGTAAGGGGGCACTCTGAGCACGGACCCCTGTGTTTGAAGATGTGAATGTTTAGAAACAGGGGAAGACTAATATTTAAAAATTACTAGTGATTCTTTTTTTCCCCTTTCTGTTGCTCCACAGGTTGAGCAAAGCTGATCTTCGGAGAAAACCACTCAGAAGTCCAAACAATGAGAAGATAAAGTCTCTGCCTGATGATCTAGAATGTATTTTGATTCATTCTCTTATTCATCACGGGTTTATAAGCATCTATTATTGGCCAGGCTCTGTTCAGGGTGCTAAGCACATAAAAGGGGATGAAACAGAGAAAAATTTGCTCGTTTGCTTGTTCGTTTTGGTAGCCCACATCCCAGCCATAGGGCAATGAAACAGATATTAACAAACAAACAGCGAGATAGTTAATGTGTCGGGTAGTGATAAGTGCTGGGAAAAAAAACAAAAGCAGGAAAGAGGGACAGAGAGCCAGAGATCTGGGAGTGGTGGGGGCGGGGGATGTTCAGTTTTAAACAGATGGCCAGGGACAGCCTCACTGGGAAGGTGACATCTGAGCAAAGCCTGAAGGAGGCGAGGGAGTGAGTTGCGTGACAATCTCGAAGGGGATTCCAGACCAACAACACAGCCAGTGCAAAGGCCCTGAGGTAGGAGTGTGTGCTGAGCGTGGCCCAAGAACGGCACAGAGGTTGGTGGGGCCAGAGGAAAGGGTTCTGGGGGACCAGGGCAGAGACCATAAGGAGCGAGGATGCTGGTTGTCCCCAGAAGACAATGGCAGTGACATGGCTTTCAGTCTGAGTGAGATGGCAGACAAAAGATGTTGCATAGTGGGGGGCTATTGTCTGACTCACAGTCTTCCAAGGACCAGTCTGAGTTCTGTGTCACACACACGCTGTATTGGGGAGAGGGCAGCAGCAGGGGGACGCGGGGGGACCCGTGAGGAGGTCGCCGCAGTGATCCAGGTGAGGGGGGTGGGGGTGCAGGACGAGTGGGATCAATGAGTCAGACCGAGATGTGACACAGACAGCAACATGACCTGCTGACCTTGGAGAGGGGCATGAGAAATAGGGGGGCGTCCAAGCGGGTGAGATCAGGAGGTCGGTGTTAGACGCGCAGAGCCTGGAATGTCTGTTAGACAGCGAGCGCAGGGGCCCTGCCGGGCAGAGGAGAGGTCCAGGCAGAGACAGCGATTTGGGATGGTCAGCCTGGGGACATCACGCTGAGTGAAGTCACCGAGGGAGTAAGCACAGATGGACACAAGATGAGCCCGGACGCCCCAATATTTAGAGCTCAGGGGGTGAGGAGCCCCCACACGCACCTCCCCCACCCCCAGGAACTGCTCTGGGAGCGAGAGAAATATGGTTCCTGCCATCTTCATGAGCGCAGAGACCTCGGGGCCGCGACACGCAGATGTGGTCCGCGACCCTGCTGCAGACGGAGCATGGGGAAGCAGGCTGCGAGGGGAGGAGATCTGTGCGTGGAAGTTAGGTGGGGGCGCTCTTGGGGCGAGTGCTGTGGGGGAGCAGCGGCAGCAGGATGGCACGGAGGGAGGAGTCGCGTCCTGCTACGGGCACAAGGGGGCCTCAGCCCACTCGGGGAGCTCGGGAGCAGGGAGCCCTACTGAGTTGCTCTGCGTTGAGGCAAAGAGCTTTGCGTCGGCCAGTCATGTGGGCGAAGCAGCTCCCTCTGGCCCACGGACTCGTCCAGGAGCTAGAGAATGAGTGTCTTGTCCTCAGGGGACTGGGGAGGGCAGCCCAGCGCTCACTGAAACAGCCCACGGGGAAGGTGACCAGGCCTTACAGGACGGTGGCAGGCCAGGGTCTGTTAAGGGAGTTGGTGAGTTTGGGGTTCCCTGGAGAGTCAGGACCGGTGGAATCCAGGAACTGCAACATGTCCAGGGGCCAGGTTAAGTTTTGTCTCATGTTCTCTAATTCCCCAGCTGAGTTTTGGGAAGTAAGACGGCACACTCTAGAGCCCGACAGGAGGGTCCAATCTGTGCCGAGGCGGTGAGGGAAGGGGCACAGCAGCCTGGAGGTGAGAGAGGGAAGCCAAGAGCAGCAGACCAGGGTGACAAAGTGGATTAGTGCATCGGCGAGCACTGCTTGGAAACTTCCAGAAAGACTTGGGGATGGGCGGCACCTGCTGAAGTGTCGCTTTGCTGTTGCAGAGGAAAGGTTCAGACTACTATCACCTGGCTGGGAAAGGGAAGGGGGCTGGGTCACTCTCCTGAAGGCCAAGGGCCTGCGGGCATCAGAGTTTCACAACTTCCCTCGCTGTTTTTTGTCCAGTCGGTTGGGTAGCCACACTCACGTGGGCCAAGCCAGTTTCCCGCTAGGCCAGTGAAAACCACGGTACTCCCTTTTCTCCCAGCTTCGTACAGCAACACATAGGAATGCACAGAATTGTCTGTAGTCTACATTAGGGCCTTGGCACCGATTTGCTTGCATTCTGGCTCTGCCACACTGGAGCTGTGTGACCTTGGGTAAGTCACTTGACCTCTCTGAGCCCGTGTTTCCTCATCTGTAAAGAGAACCATATCTCTCTTATGGGGTTGTTGTGAAGGTTTAGGTGAGAAAGCACCGTGAAAGCATCTCCTTTCATCCTTGGCGTTTGGGAGGCAGTCTTCTGTCGGTGCAGTGAGAAGCCCATGACCAGGTCTGAAGGCATGTGCCAGTTTCCCTGGCTCCATCGGGCACAGCGTTCCAGGAACCTCCCACTTGGACACGTTTCTTATTTGTGCCAAGGCCATTCTCCTCCACTCCATCCTCGATTCCTGCCATGGGCACCACTGGCCTCCAGCCACCCAGCCTGCAGATAAGCCAACAACAATGTTATCGTGGCTGCTGGGCCCTCTGGGGCAGAATTCCTTTGTTGGCATCTTGGCTCCCGTGGGGGTTCTGGGTGGCTCTGGGTTTAGATGGGCTGAGTAGATGCACAGGGAGCAGAGAGTGAGAGCTCTGCAGATGGTGGGGTGAGACCTTCGCCCAGAGAGAGTGCGGTGGATTGGGAACCAGCACCCCTACATGTCTGTGTGGAGGGGGTGGTGCCAAGCCAGGAGTTAGGAGGCTGCAGCCGGGCTTCTTGCTGTGTGATCTTGGGCAAGTCACTCAACCTCTCTGAGCCTTTCAAAAATGCCTGTTGAGTGGAGATAAGTAATATTTTGCAAACTGTAAAGTGCTATATAAACAGAAAATGTGTTGGTGAGGGTGTGGAGAAAGTAGAACCATTGTGTACTGTTGGTGGGAATGTAAAATGCCACAGCCTCTGTGAAAAACAGGATGGAGGTTCCTCAAAATATTAAACATAGAATTACCGTATGATCCAGCAATTCCCCTTCTGGGTATATATCCGAAAGAATTCAAAGTAGGGTCTTGAAGAGAGATTTGCGCATTCGTGCTCATAGCAGCATTAGTCACAACAGCCAAAAGGTGGAAGTAACTCAAGTGCCCATCACCAGATGAACGGATTAACAAAATGTGGTCTATCCATACAATGGATATTATTCAGCCGTAAAAAGGGAGGGAATTCTCACACCTGCTGCAATATAGACGAACCTCGAGGACACTATGCTAAGTGAAATCAGCCACTCACAAAAGGACAAATACTATAGGATTCACTTACATGAGGTACCTAGAGCAGTCAGATTTCCAGGGGCTGGGAGGAGAGGCAGGGAGTTTTTATTCAAAGGGCAAGGAATTTCAGTCTTGTCCCATGGAAAAAGAGTTCTGCAGATGGATGGTGGCGATGGTTGTACAACAGCATAAGTGTCCTTAATGCCCCTGAAGTGGACACTTAAACATGGTTAAGGTGGTAAATGTTATGTGTACTTTATTGCAAAAAAACGGTGTTTGTATAACCGTGACCGCCACCACCTTTGTGAAAACAGCTTGCCTCTGCCGGAATGAGCCTTTCTACTTGCCTACGTGTAAAGCCAGTGTCTGAATCCTGCCTAACTGAACATTACTGGTGAATTCTTGATGTTATCAATGTATCAGATAGTTATGGTGGCACTCTGGGGTCAGAACAAGAGAGGAGACACAGGATAGATGGCATCTTTATCTGAATGTCCTAGGATTGCTCAAATTGAAGCTGTCGCTAACTGAGATAACATTTAGGAAAATGCCTTGTGACTGTAAAATGGCCCAATCCAATGGAAGGAAACTCTTCTCAATGCAATGTCATAAGCTGTCTTCATCTGAGCCCAAGAAAGTCCCCTCTATAAAAGGGAAAAAATGTAAGACAGACAGTGGGTTAACCTCATTAAGCTTCTATTGGTTATATCTTGAAATGACCCTTTTAAGAAATAAAAAGTTAAGTTGCTGGATTGTGATGAACCGGTTCCCTAAAACAGTGGTTTTTAAAGTATGAACCACTTGAGTTGAAATCACCTGGTGGGACTGTAAAAAAAAATCCTTAACCCGAGGTTCCCCCTCAGACATACTTAATCGGGATTTCTGGGGATGGAGCCGGGGAATTGGTATTACGGACAGACCCTGGTGACTCCCGTTCACTGACGGAGGAAGGAGCCCAGGGCCAGCCTGAGGGAGTTAATCAGGGAGCCGGGGACAGACACAGTGTTCGTCTCAGGGAGAAGAAACAGCCACAAGGGGACTGAGGTTTGTCACAGGGAGGAGGCCAGCAGGGGCTGACTCTTGTTGGAGGGCTCTAGCAAGAGCTAAGCAGTAGCTTCCTCCTCTGAGACCAAAAAAATAATCAGACCAGGCACTGTTCAAAGTTCTGCCCATGGGGAGGGTTTCCCTTCACCACTGTCCTTCAGGAATGTTCCAGAAAGGGGCTGTAGTGCTGCAGCATCCACTTTTGGGCTTTGAACGTAGTTTGCCCTGACTCTGATGCCATAAACTGTTACGTTCTGCTACTGCGCACTCTGTTCGATCATCAAGCTTCTGCTTCAGTGTGCTTCAGAGGGCCAAGTGCGGTGGACGGAAACGCTGCTCACTGGACAGACCCCCTCCTTGTCAGGCTGGAAAGGATCTCCACCCGGGAGCAGCTCTCCACGCCTGCTGCCTCTGCCTGCTCATAGGGTCGGTGTCCCGCCTCCTCCCCAGGCGGCACTTGAAATACTTGAAGACAACGGTTGAGCCGTCCTTCTAGGCATCCCCCTGCAGTCCCATTCGCCTGCAGTCGTACGCTGTGGTTTCTGGGCTCCTTCTAGCACTCTGCCCTGCCCTAGTGCTTCCCGCAGCCATGACACACTGCCAAGACTGAGAAACTAGCCCGAGAGATTTCATAGACTTTGTTTCCAAGAACAAACAAGGTTCCCGACGGCAACTGATGGATAGAGTTAGCTCTCGGACAGCCGTGTTAGCCCCACACTGTTCCACGAGCGCTCAGCGTGTGCAGGACACGGTTCACATCCGTGGACTGCCCGCTGAGGACCAGTTCAGGAAGAGCTCTCGGGGGCCCTCCTCGCCCCCAGCAGCAGTGAGGCACAATGGTTGGAGGATGCTTGGCACAGAGTCGGTGCCTCTCTTCCCCCGCCCCAACTCCTTTAATACCAGCAGGAGGTGGGGACCAGTACTGGCCTCATACTGGCCCGAATCCTAGGAGTAATGCTGCTTATTTCTGCTGCCGCCGTGAACGCCGGGTGTTGAGGGGGCTTTATTTGCCCCAGGTCACTCAAGCACGCCCTGCGGACAGCATTTCTGTACTGATGCCTAAGCGAGATTAGAAAGCTCTAGGAGTTAGTTTGTTCATCTTCCATGCATTTTAAGAGCTGTTTATTAACTTGCCACTACGTCGTCTGACTCGTGTGCGGCAAGGACTGTCATTCCTGCTGGTCAGCACCCATGTGTTCCTCAGGTACAGCTCGTGGCCGTCTGCATTTTTGCAGCCTCTAGATTTCTGGTTTGTGTAACACATAATTTGCTTTCACATTCTGTCCCTTCTATTTGCCATTTAAGTAATTTCCTATGGCTGTTTGTTTTAAATGCCGAGGAAGGTTTTCGGTAACCATACAATGCTGATTAAAAAGTATTCAAGATGAAATGGTGGCATATTGTTGTAGTTAAAGCCACACCTGTTCTATCACTGATCGATCTACCTATTTATCACCTGACATGTTTAGGCTTAAACACGCACACACGAGAACACATGCATAAACCGACGTGGACGTGGACACACACAGAGGCACGCACGTACGCGATAGTCCCGTTACCAGGGGGACAGTTCTGCAAGGACTTAAAATCATCGCTTAATGTGTAAAGGTATCAAAAGACCACGTTCCTTCCTCAGGATCGTGGCCTTTCTCATGTACACACAGTAATGAAACTTATACAACTCTCGAGTTTTAAGAAATTCAGTGCTCCTACCAACCGTGGAAACCGATCTGCGGGGACTGAGTCATCTGACCGTATTTAAGAAGCATTTGTGACGTTATTGCTGCTGCCTCCGTGACTGCGCTGGCATTCTGTTGGGGGTGGGCAGTGAGCGACGAGGGTGATGGTGAGAGAGAGAACACAGGCACTTTAGGGGGTGGCCGGGAGCCATCCCGTGCTCAATGCGGCCGTCTGTGAGCTTCGGGATGCTGACAACATCACCCAGGTTCGTCTCTGGTGAACACACACGCCCCGTCTTCGTTACAGAGTGTCCTGGCACATCCGCACGGGCATCGCTGGGCCGGGCAAGCCAAGCCCTGGGTGGCTGCACTGCCCTGTGGAGCAAGGCCGCCCCGGCCAGACAGCCCCATGGCCGCCGTGGAGGAGTCACTGCCAAGGATGCTGTGGCGGCGTGGGACCGGCTCACAGGCTCTCTGCCTCCACCGCCCGGTGACGCACCTCCAAGTGTCCGTCGTTAGGCTTATCTAGAGCAGAGGGATGATCTTCCAAGGGTTAGGGTTGAATGAGCTCCGAGCTCCAATGCAAAAGGCTTAGGAAAAGGCTTTTTAAAAATTCACAGATGTTTCACGGGGGTGGGGCTGGTATGGAGACAGTAGTGGCCTCGCAGCCTGGATGGGGAGCCCGCTCTCTCCACACCACGTGTGCCTCTGGGGCATCGCCTGGCAATCCCAGCCTCGATTCTTCCCCAGGGAGGCCAGGAGGCTGGTGGTGCCCAAGACTTCAGAGATCCCACTCAGCCTGAGCCTCTGTATCTCCTCTCCTCCCTGGGGAGGGAGCCTCCTTGTGCTTATTGAAGGTTTCTGCACGTCCCCTCTCCCCCACGATCCTTAGGAGGCTGCCTCCTACAGTGGGGCGAGACAGCACAGCAGCCGAGCACTCTGCCTTGAGAGTCAGAGCAGTGAGGGTTGGAATCCCAGCTCAGAAAAACGTGCCTCTCGTGTAGGGCTGCCGTGAGGACACAGGAGCCGGCAGCACGCACAGAGCGTGGCAAGTGAAGGCTCCTGCGAGGAGCAGCTCCGAGAGCCCTGTGGGCTGGGTGCAGAGCAGCTGCTGTGCTGGACACCCCGCATGTTTGCCTCTGCTGTATTCAAATCTGGTAACAATGGACCCGCCATCCTGGGAGGGGCCCGAGGGTGGTCCCCTCAGATCCCGGTGACCTGAGCCTACTGAAAAGACAGACACCTCCTTGGCTGGACGTCTGGACCATGGACAGGGATCCGAGTGAAGATGACAGTAAGTAGAACCGCAGAGGCGGCGTGGGGCGCCCACTCTGTGGCCAGCACCGTGCGCACACTCCCGCCAGCCCTGCCTGCGGTCCTGGCTGAGAGCATCGCTTCCTTCCTTCCCCGCACGCGAAGCCCGTTTGCAGCCTGCAGCCTCTTCTTCCGTTAAGCGTCTCTGGACGATGGAGACGGGAGGTAGAAAATGAGATTAGAACTTGTCCGCCTACCACCATGACATCGTTCAAACCTCATACGCCTTTTCCTTCTTTTCTCTAGTCGACAGTGGCTCCCGCGCCAGCCAGATGTAAGCGCGACTAGCAGGGTTCTCGCCTCAGTCGAATTGGGTTCAGTTCTTAGACGAGGTGAACTTTGCAGAAAGGTCGTGAAGAATCTTTACTGGTGCTCTTCCTCTAGCAAACAGCCAGCGCGTTCACTACGCTCATGAAAGGCAGCCCGGTGACCCCGGCCTGCCACTACGAGGACAGAAATACAATGGAATCTCAGGACTATTTAAAAACGCGAAGAAGGAAGTGGTATTTTGGGTAGAAATGTGCTATGTTTTACAAAGGAAGTTTCTGATCCGGAATTTGAAGTGGGCAGTGCAGTGGGGTGGAAAGCACATCAGACTGGGAATTGGCCCTGTGACCTTGGGCAAGGCACTTAAATTCTGAGTCTCGGTTTTCCCACCTACGAAAGGAAATTCTTAATTTGAGGACCATGAGGGTGTGGGAAAAACGCCGTGTCAATGTGCTTCTTGGGGGGTGTGGAGAGAGGGATACGGCTTTTGTCTGAACCCCAGAGAGGCCTGTGGCACCAATACGTCTTCGCAGCCACTCGAGTTGGTGACCTCGAAGGCTCTTCGTAGGTAAACTCTTTATTGTCTTTAACGCTGGTATCTTAAAGCTTTACATTTTAGACCTGAAGTAGAATAGAAAATAGAATATAAAGTTAACCTTTGCTACTCTTAGCTCAAGCTAAATTTTGTTGGAACCCTTTTTCATACTGAGGGGGAAGACATTTTAGCTCCTCTTAGCAGCAATGGACTCGGTCAGATCTGGATTCGAACCCAAGCTCAGCCTCGTAATTGCTGGGTGATTTTGTTCAAATCTTTTAACTTCTCTGAGCTTCATTTCCCCTCATGAAAAAAGAGCTGGTGTCATCTTGCAGGACTGGTCAAGGATTCATTGGGCGTAAAGTGCTGACTACATTACCTGGCCTGGGGTGGGCAGGCAGTGAATATCAACTCTAGGAAATGATGGGATTACGTCCCCAGAGCTTTAAGAGTAAACTGCTATTTATGAAAAATAGCATCTCCTGTGAGGTTTCCGTTTTGGCCTCATGCCTTTTGGTAAGCAGGGTGAGAGCAGGGTGAACTAACCTTAGTGCCCTTACAAGGCTAAACGCCCTGACTAGGTCATAGGGTCACCCTGCATGCCGGTTCTAAATACGATCGATCTCAGTTCAACACTTGGCGTGTACTGCAAGGTATGGGGGCAGAAAAATTTTTAGGAATTGGGATGATGAAATCTGAAACTAGGTGGATCTTTTTCCCCAAGTGTCAGAAAGGGGAGCTGCTGCAGGACTTACGTAATTTAAATGGGCTTTTTTAGGTGAGAGGTGGTTGCCTACTTCTTCCGATTGAGTTAGCTTTCCCGGTCACTAAAGCATTCTCCCCTCAGTTTTGAGGTCTATTATGTGGGTGGCTTCAGAAAGAGAAAACTTTCTTCCAGTGATACACGTTTGGACCAAAGTCGGCTTGGATAGGGACATGCTGGGACGTGGCACCCATGAGCAAGTCACCTTGCAGGTCAGGGGCAGCGTTTCCCACCCTTGGCTGGAACACTTTCAGTGGCGGGTTGGTCCCCTTCTGTAGCTGGGACTGTCCAAAATTCTTTCTCACAATGAATTGATACGTCCGTCTCTCCCTGGACCTCTTACGTTTTTGTCCTGATTCCAGGCCCCAAGTCTACTCAGAATGTGTCTGTTTCCTGTTTAAAATAAGAGCCTGTCAAAGCCTTTTATTCTCTAGCTTAACCAGATTCTGTTTCTTCACCAGTCCCAGATATGTGTTTTCAATCACCCTTCTCTTAGAGTGCAATGTCCTAGCACAGAGCAGAAGAGGAAAAATCCCCTCTTTTTTTCTATATACCACATCTCTTGTAATGTAACTTCTTTTATTGCAGACTGAAACCCCTCGCAGAAATGGTGAGCAAGAGCCTCTTCAAGTAAGATGGGCTATAAGTAGAGATCCTGGTAATTTTAGGAGGCGCTGCTCTGATCCGTGATTATAAGACCTAGGTCGTACCTCCTTCCTCCTGGGAATTGGTGCCCGCAGAGGGGGAGCAGGGCCGAGCTCGTAGTGAGAGCCACCATCCATGACCCGGCGCTGAGGAGATGGGACTCTCTCTGGGGTACCCAGGCCAGCTCTGCTCCCACAGCCCTATGCAGTAGAGTGCTCCCTGCCCCCAGGTCTGAGCTGGAGATCTGAGACTAGATTTGAGGTTCTCGTGGAAACTCGGTGGGAAAGGTGCCAGACTTCTTGGCAGGAGCGCAGCTGCCGGAAGCCGTGGTGACCGCCCGTGGGGCCTCAATGTTTTCACACATCCCTTGGGGTAGAGGCCCAGCCACTGGGAGGCCAGCCTTCCCTGCTAGGCCAGCCCTGGCCTCGTGGGGCCATCTTTCCCACAGGCTGCCCCGTTTCTGGAAGGGGATAGTGGGTCCAGTAACCCCCCTAATGGAAAGATACAGCGTCTGCTTTGGGGAGTGTGTAAGAAATGAAAAGCGTGAATGAAGTTGTCTTACAGCTTAGGGAGGGTCCCAAGGCTCTCCCAAAGCAGTCTCCAGAGCCCTCTCTTATCCCTTGTCCCATTTGCTCCTCTCAATGATCGTGTTCCCTAAACCCTACTTTTAGGGGGAGGAAATCAAGGCCCTAAAAGGTTAAGTGATCTCCCCCTCCCCGAAACTACACGATAGGCCAGGTACTTTGTGCTGTGCTCATGGCTGGGAAAACGAGGACGAATAAAACATTGCCTTGCCTTCAGGGTGCCGCGAGTCTGGTGGGAGAAGCAGACCCTAAATGGGCTTTTTACAAATAATTCTCATAAAGCCATTTGTCCAAAGCAACAGTAGACAGTGCAACAGAGAGCTAAGGGCCGCGGAGCCGGGGGCCATGCCCAGCCCAGGCAGGCTTTGGAGGCCGCGAGGTCTGGGCCGGGTCAGGCGGGGCTTCCGCGGGGGTGTCTTGGGCAGGAACAGCCGGGGCAGGGGCTGGGAGAGACGGCGCGGTGTGTGTGTGTGAGGGCGAATGCAAATGTCAGTGTCGCCCAGTCGCAAGGCACCTCTGGAAAGGCAGCGATGGCTCTTAGAAAGCCCAGCCCCCGCGGCCCTGTCTTGGCGTGACGGCCCTTTCTGCAAAGCATGAATTTCACATTCCGGATAACTGAAAAAGAATTGCAAGTAATGATCCCTAATTGAAAACAAAAACTGCAGTATTTGCTGCGCTCTCTCTTGACACAGCAGGGAGTCTACATAACTTAAAACTTCTCCCAGGTCTTCTTCCCTCATTTCTCTCAATGTTGGTCTCACCCACGGTGGGCATTTGCTCCCCCAAATATTCTCTCAGTGGCCCCACCCCCAAGCACCCACACTTCTCTCTTCAGGCCGCGCAGGCTTGTCTCTCTCCTTCCCCTTTCTGCCCTGCGCCTTGATCCCCCCACCCCTCCCGCAGTTGGCTGTCTTCCCGTCCCCCACCCTGGTCTGGACAACGTAGGAGGCTTTCCCCTGGCATGTGGGCAGACATGTGGGAGTCCTTTCTTCCTGTCCCATGGGTCAGGGCCAGGTAATGCAGGGCTTATCTGCCAAGTTCAGGAGTTTGGGTTCAATGAGTAATGGTGAACCACTGTAGGCTTTAAGGGAAGGGGTGGTACAGTCAGGTTCCCTAGTCCTGCTAGGAAGACCTTTAAATAGTGCAGCCAATTATATGCTTGTTTGTTCCTCTTGGCAAAACAGAACCTTTTTCTTTTCTTTATTTTATGATTACCTGAATATCTCCCTCTCAGTGTCTCTCTTTAAAGTGATTTTACTTACGATAAAATATACATAACATAAAATTTATCATTGTAACCATTTTTAAGTGCACAGTTCAGTGACATCGTTGTGCAGCCATCGCCACCATCTGTCTCTAAAACTCCCTTCACCTTGCAAAACTGAAACTCTGTGCCCATGAAGCCACATCCCTGTCCTCCTCTCCCCCAGCCCCTGGCAGCCGCCAGCTACTTTCTCTCTGTGAGCCTGATCGCCTGAATCTCACTCCCACTGTCTTAAGCATAATTGAGATCACAGGACATTTATGCACGTCGCCTGTATGCCCACCCTGTGAGGTGTTTTGTGCACCTCACACTTACATGTGCCTATTGTTTACCTATTCTTTCTTAGGGCATGCCAGAGGGAGGGGTCCCTGTGCAAAACAGCTCTCACACCTGCTGAAGGAGACAGACATGAAACAAATAATGTAGGATGGTGGTGGGAGCCACTCGAGCACACGTCCGTGCTTTCGAGATGATTATCTGGAATCGGGCAAAGGACTTGGATTCCTGTTATCCTCTGGAGTCAGGGGAATGGCATTTTAAAAGGAGAAAGTTAAAGGAGTTATCCATTAATTATGCCTTTCTCCATACGGAAAATTCCTTTCTATACAAAAGAAAAATAGCGTGGGGTGGCGAGCTGAAACACTGCCTCTGTAACTCCCTTTGCAAAGTTTTCTCAGCAACCACTTGATGCTGTTTGCGTGGAGCCGTAGGGTGATCAGCCCGGTAGAAAGGTCACTGGCTTGGAGTCAGGATTGCAGATCTAAGTACTATTTCTATCTCTGCTGTGAATGTGTGAGCTAGGTGCCCCAAATCACGTTTTTGAGCCTCATTTTGTTCTTGTCTGAAATGAGGAAAACTGCTTATCATGAAGTGCAAAAGAGACCTTGCCCGCAGCTTCCCTCCGTGAGCCACAGGATGCAATGTGCGTGCCAGGGCGGGGCCGCCCAGCGGGACAACTGCCCTGAAACTCAGCCCCGGCACCATGGGAACAGTGACGTGGCTGGTGGCCCCTTCTGAGCACCCCACGCTGGTGTCACACAATGCCTAGTGACGTCCACATTCCCTGTTGTGTGCCCATCGAGGTCTGCACAGGAAATGACGCGTCCCCCTGTGGTTCAGCCAGGAGTCCTTTATTTTTGTGCATAACATAATGGTGAGATTAATTTAGCTCTGACGAACTGCAGCTACCCCAAGAGGTCAGGGTGGCTCCTGGTTGATGGATGGAGCTCTGAGTTTCCCACCTCTCATTCTTCCCCTCTTCCTGCCACTTTTGTGTGATTTCCAGCAGGACATTGCAGCCACGTGACATTTTCCTGTCTTCTGCTCGGAGGGGAGGATACCCCAGCAGACCCAAGGCTTCTGGGTGGGCAGGAACCCTCCCAGGGGACAGGGCTGTGATGATCTTTCTCTCTATGCTTGACATTTTCACTGTTGTCTCCCGGATTAAAGGAGTAAAAGAAGGAGGAAGACCCACCCTCCGCAGGCCCAAGGCACTGACTAAGACTAAGGACTGTGCACGTTGTCTCGCGAGGTGGCCCTAATATCATCCGCAGCATCTCGCAGACGGGGCAGTTGAGCTCTGCGTGGATGTGTGACTTGTGTGGTGTTGTGTCTTACGTGGCAGAGAGCCCGGGCCTGGGGTGGCATGTCAGAGCCTATGTTCCTAACCTCTCTGCCTCCGGGATCTGAGTCCAGTGACACTGTGGCAGAACCATTTGCTCTCAAAGGCTGGTTTCCCTGCTTACAAAAGCCCTCTCTACATCTATGAAACTTCTCTTTGCCTCCCTCTGTAGGTTTCCTGCAATGAGAAAAAACCTTAGACGTGTGGATAATATTTCTCATTGTCAGAGGACAAGGATGTTCCTAATTTGGTGGGGTTGGGGGGTAGTAGTGAGGTGTTGTTCATTTGTCTTAACGAAACATCCTCCTCCCTCTCCCATTCTTGGCTGTGTTCTTCAGGCAACAGTCCAGCTCTGACCGTGGTCTTTAGTTCTAATAATGGGGCTCACAGGAACTGCAGCAGACATGCCTGGGGCCTGGCCCCAGAAAGGCTCAGATCTCAGCCTCCACCCTTCTGACCCCCCCCAAACCCATCCCCGCAGGGGAATGTCTAAGCAAACCCACAGGGATGGGCCAAATCTGACCCACTGCCTGTTTTCATAAGTAAGGTTGCGCTGGAACGAAGCCACACTTATTCAATTGTGTACTGTCTGTGGCTGCTTTCACGACACAATGGCTGACTTGAGTCTTTGAGACAGAGGTTGTGTGGCCTGCGAGGTCTAAATATTAACTACTGGCTCTTTACACAAAATGGTTACCAACCCGTGGGGCCCTGGTGGCTCAAATAGCTTTGAATGCCAATAAACCCATTAAAGCAAAACAATGTTGAGGACCAAGGTATTAATAACAGTTCCAGATAAATCATCTTGTTGAAGCTCTGGGTGTCGTCACTCTACATCCATCCCAGGCTCCCACCGGATTCCCGACAGAGCAATTTGCTCACGAAGGTGGGTTTTCCTGCTCAGAAAGGCCCTTTCCACATCCACGGACCTTCCTCTGTTAGCCTTCCTGTGTAGGTTTTCTGCAAGGAGAAAAAAACCTTGGCAGTGGGATAACATTTCTTACTGTTAGAGGACAAGGACATTCCTAATTTGGGGGCTGGTAGAGAGGGGCTCATTTGTGTTGCTGACGGCCCTTCTCCTCCGCTCTCCACCGCGTATTTCAGGATGCCCGCCTTGCTCAGGGCCGACGTCCCCGCGTCCAGGTCAGCCTAGCTTGCTGTCATCTAGAACAAGACCCGCGTGTTCTTCCGGCCGCTCAGTTTGTTAAACTTGACGGGGCGTGCTGTTGTTATTTTTGTGGAGGTGAAGGGCTATGGACTATAAAGTGGTGCCCCCACCCCCTGCCAAAATGGTCTACGCGACGGGGTGGGTCAGCTGGATGTCTGACGAGAGGTCGCTCCAGCGACCCAGGCAGAAAGGCTGCCCTTCCACCGAGCATCTCACTGCCACCATTTAAAGTCAACTTCCTGTGACTGACTTGGCCGCTAGACAGAGCCAAGGGCCTCTTGTCCCCCAGCATGAGGGCCCAGTGGGCTGGAACTGGACTACGGAGCCTCTGTCCTGCTCTAACTCCATGGCTGTGTGACCAAGCAATATTGGAGTGACCTCTCTGTGCCTCATGTCAAGTGGGGTCAGAAGTCCTGCTTTCCACACCCCCAGGTGGGAGGGTGGGGTGAGGCGACAGGTGTGGGAAAGTGCTTCTTGGGCTAGTTCTCACATCCGGCTTCCCTCCTGGGGCCTCGGGGCCATCTGTGTCTCTGTCACACCTGACAGGCCGTGTGAGGTTTTTTTTTTTTTTTTTTTTGAGACAGCTAGAGTGCCGTGGCGTCAGCCTAGCTCACAGCAACCTCTAAGTCCTGGGCTCAAGCGATCCATCTGCCTCAGCCTCCCGAGTAGCTGGGACTACAGGCATGCGCCACAATGCCCAGCTAATTTTTTCTATATATTTTTAGTTGTCTGATTAATTTCTTTCTATTTTTAGTACAGACGGGGTCTCGCTCTTGCTCAGGCTGGTCTCGAACTCGTGAGCTCAAACAATCCACCTGCCTCGGCCTCCCAGAGTGCTAGGATTACAGGCGTGAGCCACTGCACCCAGCCCGGCGTGAGGTTTTAAAAACAGGTTACATCGTGAATGATTTTTTTCGTAGGGTTTCACCTCATGAAAAGTACAGGTGGTCCCTGACTTATGATGGGCTTACTTCCTGACAAACCAACTGCAAGTCAGAAATATCACGAGTTGAAAGTGCATTTAAGACAGCTAACCTACAGAACATCACAGCTGAGCCTGGCCGACCTTAAACGCGCTCAGAACACGCGCATTAGCCTGCAGTGGGCGAATCGGCAGGCAACACAGTGCGCTTGGAGTGGCAGTTGTTCACCTTCGTGGTCCCGTGCCTGAGCCGGAGCCGTGGCTGACTGCTGCCCGGGACCACGAGAGTGTACTGTGCTGCATGGTGCTAGCCTGGGAAAAGATCAAAATTCAGATTTTGAAATTCGGCTTCGAATGAATGTGTATTGCTTTGGCACCATTGTAAAGCTGAAAAATCCCAGGTCGAACATCCTAAGTAGGGCACTGGCTGTACTTGGAAAGAACATGAACTTTGGAGCCAGACAAGCCTTGGGTGGCATCCAGCCCCGCCCGCCACCTGCTGGCTGCATGATCTTGGGTGAGCCGCAACCTTTCTGAGCCTCAGTTTCCTCGCTGGCGGAACAGGGCTAGTGCTTGGGAGCCAGTTCAGGTCATCCGAGAAGCAAATCGAGCTGCCATTCTTCATGTTTTTCTCATGGTCATCATTTCTGCTGCTGCTGCCACCGCCGCTGCCCGCCTTGCAGGGGTGCTCTATGTGCCAGGGTGCCAGAGTGAGGCTGGCTGAGTTAAACTGCGGGGCTCTTTATAACACAACCACCCTCATTTCTTAGCTTCCCGTAATGTCGTCAACAACCCCTGCCCCCAGCCTCCCGCCCAGGCTCAGGGCTGCCTGTCTCCCTGCAGGTGTGGCGGACCTCAGTTTGGAGGCTGAGAGTCCTCTGGCGCCCCCCGCTGAGCTCCTGGAGCAGCTGCCCAGCTACGACCGGCTTCTTCAAGGGGACAGTAAGTCCATGGGGTCTTGGTTCCTGGGGCCTCTTCCTGTGGCCCTTGCCGGTTGGTGGGGATGTCTCTGGAAAAGGCCAGTGCTGAGATAGCCTTGGGGGGTCCGGGGAAGCCCTCGTCACGGGTGGGTGGGAAAGGAAGGGACGGGGCATAGGCCCTGTGCCCACGGACATTCCGCGACCACGATCGTGTCCATCTAGGGCCTGAATGATGCTGGTGTTGGGGTCCCCACGCCGTCTGCTTTCCGTACAAGGACCGCGTCCCCGTCTTCCCTCATCTGTTCCTTCTCACACGCAGTCGGTCTTTCCTTCTTTCACCCCACACGCGTTTGTTTCTTTGAGCTGGGGCGTCTAGCCCCTGACTCCTCCCTTCTCCCCAGGACAACAGATATTCTTCCCACCTTTGGAGGCCCCGGGGAGGCCCCAGGAGCAAAGGCCCTGGTCTTCGTTCTTGGAGCACAGGTGAGCCTCAGGTCGTGCTTTGACGTGCTCCCACCTGTATTCCTATGTGTCCCTGTTGCCCTGCGAGAGCCCTCCTTGGTGACCTCAACCCTGACAGTGCCCCTTGAGGGGACCCTCTTACTCCCAGACCCACTGGACCAGCTTCTCGGGACAGGGCCTGAGAATTCACATTTTACCAAGCTCTTTGGGTCGTTTGGCTACAAAGCCGGGGTTGAAAACCATGGTCTAGATCCGGGGCTACGAACTCCAGCTGGAGACACAGGGTGGATGGGTCGGGGTTAATGGCTGTCAGGGCTGCCCCAGGGAAATATAAGAAGATGCCAGGAGCAGAGGGTACCTTCTTGCTGGAGGCGCTGGGGTGGAAGGGCTTGACTAAAGAGGTGGCACGGCCCCAGGGAAGAGGCGTATCCCAGGAGGAGGGCGAGGTGTCCAGAGGCAGGGCTGAGGCAGGCCCCATCTGCCTTCCCACCCGTGTCCGCGGGTGAGTCTCCGTGGGCGCCACGTGGGCCGTGGGCCAGCTCCCGGCTGGGGTCTTCTCCTCCTGTCGCTCACAGCTCTTCTGGCCAAGGTCATGTCCCCTGAGGGCAGGGGCGCACCTAGCCTGTCCCTGCCTCCTTTTAACTGTGTGACATCCTCTGTGGACCTGTTTTCCCCAGCTGTAAAATGGTATAATTCATCTTCAAGTTTTGTAGTTTTTTTTTTCTGAGTTTCAACATTCTTTCGCTGTTCTCCTGAGCGCCACACTTCAGCTAAAGCGGTTCGCGGTTCTCTGGAGAGACCTGCCACTCTCTCACCCTGGCGCCTGGCCACGTGGTTCCCTTTGCGGGAGACGCCCTCTCCAGCCGGACAGCCGAGGGCTTTGCCACTGCTGCCTGCACATCCAGGAGGCTGGCCGGCCCCAGCGGAGCCCCATGCCGCCCTGCTCTGTCCCCAGCAGAACCCCCGTGGTGACGGAGGAGGAGGCCCGGGAAGCCCTCCTCAGCTTCGTGAGCTCGAAATGCTGCTACGGCAGCGCAGCGGCCGGCAGCCTGGTCATCCGGGAGCTGAGGCAGCGGACGCTGTGCCGGGTAAGGGGCCGGGGGCTGCGGGGCGGAGGGCGCTGTTCGTGCGACGCGAGCCGGGAAGGGCGTCGGGCGGCGTGTGTGGACGGTGTGGCTCTGCGCCCCCTCTGCGCCTGCTCTGGGCTGTGGCCGTGAGCAGTGGCACAAAGAGGAAGCGTCGTCTCACCGCCGACGAGCGCGGCTGCCGGGCATGGAGCACGCCACACGCACGCCCTGTCCCAGCCTCAGAGCCGCCCTGCACAGCAGTAGCGCCGTCACCCGTTTGCGAGGAGGGCTGGCGTCTGGAGAGACAAAGTCACTCGCCCGGGAACGTGCCAGAGCTGGGGTTCAGGCTCAGGCCTGCTGGCCCCAAAGCCCGTGTGCTCACGCCGCCCTGCCACGAGGGATGCCTGCTGCATCCCCCCAGTCGCATCCGCGCAAGGAATCATTTGTTCATGGCTCCCGGGAAATCCCACCTCGGTACCCACATCCCAGCAGGCCCTTCTGTCTCCTGCTCTGACAGGGCGGAGGGGCGGCCTTTATGCTCACATGTTCTGGTGTCACTGACACAGCCGTCCTCTGACGAGCACACAGTCACAAAAACCACATGAGCTTCTCAGGTCGTGGTTAGAGCAGGGATCTGGAGGAAGAGGCCACTGCGTGGCTGTGTGACCTTGGGCAAGCCAATTGACCTCTCTGAGCCTCCGTTTCCTCACGTGTGAAAGGAGCCGAGGGAAGCCGAGATCCCTTCCCACTCTGTGGCTCTGTGGATGGGGACCAAGAAGAGGACCTTGACATCGGGCAGATAAGGCCCTCCCATGCGTGGGAACTTCCACTTCCCCCGTCTCCGGCAGGTGGGGCTCCATCTCTTTGCACAACGCTGTTTTAATAGAGGGCGTGACCGTGAACGTGCTGGTTTTTTCCCTTAGTATCGACTAGAGACCTTCAGCGAGTCCAGGATAAGCGAGTGGACGTTTCAACCCTTTACTAGTAAGTGACTTGTCTGAAACCAGTTTAACGGGGGGCAAATAAGGCAGGAGAATATCAGCACTTGGTTTCCCCACCCCCTGTGAAATGGGGGGTGGACTTGGCTGTCAGGGATTTTGCTGACCTTAGCAAATGCTTCCTGCCTGGGAAGCGGTTTGCAGGAGGTCCCGAAAAAGCCTGGCATTTGCCTTTGGCTGCAGGCTGGTGCTGCCACCCAGGGCCAGATTGCCAAGCAGCATGTGTGCTTGGGCATCTGCCGCCCCACCCCATGCCACCCCAGCACCCCGAGTCTCTAGACCCCGTGCTCCCGCTCTCCTTGCTGTCCCACCTTCTGCTGAAGCCCACTAGAGGCCCAAGTCTCTCTGTCTGGGAAGCCCTATGTCCTACCTGTTTTCTCTATGGGACCACTCTGGTTCATTCTTCCAAGTCCCAGCTCACGGGTCACCTCTTTCATGAAGCCCTTCAGGATTTCTCCTCCCGCCGCCCCCTGACCAGCAGGAGGGGTCAGTCTTCTGAGTTCTCGGAGCCCTTTACGCATCTCTTGTCCAAAGCACTTAGCATAGCCCGTCCCATCTTCCTGTGATTGAGTGCTGTGGAGGAAGAGAAAGAGGAAGAGAGGGTGGGATGGGGAAGGGGGTGGTGGTGATAATGACGGTAGTTCTTGATTATTGACTCCTCAGTATGCGGCAGCCCGTGTGCTAACCATTTTATACACATTCTTCTATTTAATTTTCACTACCGTCCTACAGAGTAGGTGCCACCTTTATCCTCATTTTAGAGACAAGAGAATTGAAGCTCAGAGAGGTTAAGTAACTTATCTGGAGTCACACAGCTGGGAAGTAGAAGAGCCAGGTGTCAAAGCCAGGTCTGCCCAAGTCTAAAGCTTGGGTACTGAATCACAGACTCCAAAGGAACCTTTGTCTACCCATCCCAGTAGCCCAGGATCTAGACTAACGCCTGGCACCGAGTGAAGGCTTGGTGCTGTTTGCTGAATAAATGAAAGTTTATTGCTGCTGCACTTTGTTGTTTTTATGATCATCCCTTTCTGTGTCAGACCACCCAGTGGATGGGCCACAAAGAGGTGCCTTCCCCAGCCTCTGGGACGTCAAGGTCCAGGTCCCCCCGATGTTTCAGGAAGACACCAGGAAGTTCCAAGTGCCTCACTCATCGTCCGTCAAGGTAACGCGATCGTCAGAGTATTCGCCTCTCTCTGAGCTGGTTTCCCAGGCGCTGCAAACTCCTCCAGCTTTACCCTTTTAGAAGGGAAACCCCAAATCCACGCTGGGGGTTCACTTCTTGGTTATCAGTTAACTTAAGAAAACCCAGAGTATGGAATGGAGTCCCACACAAAATCCCGAGGAAATTAGGGAGTGTTCACGCAGCGAAAGGATCATCCCAGTTACAAAATCGTCACCGGTGGTGAGCAGGTGTGTTCACAGACCATCTGGGTGCGCTTTCCGTGTTCATTTTCTGCCTGACAATAAACAGCTGGGGTGCTGAAGGAACTCGACATGAAATAGCTAAACACCGTTGGGATTTTCTGTGGAAGTCAGTAGGGAAGCAGAATCTGATTTCCATCCTGTCTACGGAAATGTGATCATGGCCTGGAGTGAGGGAAACCTGCCGGGTCACCGAGATATCTCGTCCTGTGTCCTCGTCTGATTACTGCCTCGTTTTCACTTCGGGGCTTGATTCAGGGATGTAGTTTACTCCATGAGTTTTCATAGAGTTGCGAGATGAAGAGGACTTTGAGAGGTCAAGGAAGTGTCCCATTCTTCTCTCGAGGGTGGAAAAGCTATTTTGATTCAGTGATTAAATCCTAGTAGCTGCTCATTGCCTTTCACGCGATGCTGTCCGTTTTTATGACTTCTGTTCCCCACGACCACGTGAGCTACCTCATGGGCGAACGCCATCAGCCTTTGTGGGCGGGCAGGAAACTGCGGAGCGTGAGTTGGGATGTGGGGCTGGGAGGACACCCCTCCCCTTCCTAGCATGCAGGACAGACTGGGATGGCAGCATGATCTCCTTACCAAGGCATTCCAGCCTTTTGGAATCCTCGTCAAACGGGAAGAGCTGTTCCTCGTGCCATCTATCCTGGTCCTGACCGCTGCATCTCTGTTTGAGATGGTGACATTGTGTGTGTGGGAGAGGTGGCACTTGGGAAACGGGGTCCAAGGGGAACATTTCACTTTCAGGAATGCCACAAATGCCACGGGCGTGGGCGGTACAAGTGCAGCGGCTGCCATGGGGCGGGCGTGGTGAGTCATGTGTGGGCCATTGGTGAGTAAGCGAGGGCGTAGGGGGCAGACACGGGGGCGGAGGGCTGGGCTGGGGGCCTGGGGCTTCCTCCGCTACCATCTCGAGCACGTCATCCTCCCTTTCTGGGCCTCCATTTTCCCATCTGTAAAATGGGAAATTTGGATTGGGTGGTCTCTAGTGACCCTTTCACTTTGATGGTATGATTTTAATTCTGCCAACATTCATTGAGCACCTACTTGGTGCCGGGCCCTGTAAGAGGACTGAGGCCTTGGGTCCTTCCCACCAGGGTCTCTGCGTCTGTGGGGGAAACTGGCAAGTGACCCCACGTGAAGTACAGGGTGATGGGTGCTGAGAAGGTGACATCTGGAAGGCTTTGAGAG
The DNA here is from genome assembly GCF_000956105.1 of Propithecus coquereli. Taxonomy (NCBI): domain Eukaryota; kingdom Metazoa; phylum Chordata; class Mammalia; order Primates; family Indriidae; genus Propithecus; species Propithecus coquereli. The sequence continues at coordinate 595,517 of NW_012134636.1, read as the reverse complement.
ACAAGAAAGACAGGGCCTTGTCAGTTTCCTAGGAAGCCCAAAGCCAAGGAGTCGGCAGGGTCGGTTCTTCCGGAGGCTCTGAGAAAGTGACCATCCCATGCCTCTCTCCTGGCCTCTGGCCACCGCTGGTGGTCCTTCAGTTCCTCGGCTTGTGGCTGTGTCACTCCAATCGCTGCCTCTGCTGTCACACGGACTTCTTATAAGGACACCAGTCACTGGATTCAGGGCCCACCCTGCTCTACGTGAGGGCTCACAACCTCGTCGTAACTAATTACGTCTGCAAAGACCACATCCAAATGAGCTCACATTCGGGGGGTCCAGTGGACTTGAATGTGGGGGGAGCACTGTGCAATCCAGTACGGGGCCCTCAGCAGACAGCCAGCTTTTGTGGCATTCGCTGTCTTTCTAGAAACCTTCAGGGCTGCTAGCCGTCCCGGGGAGCAGGATCGAGCTCTTCATGTGTTCTCTGCTCCCCCACTGGAGCCCAGTCCTTCGGACACGCGCTGGCCGCTCTGAACTGTCTTATCCGTCCTTCTCCCCACTGGTGGCCCTTCCACCCTTCACGTGTCCCCCACCCACTCCTGCAGCCTCCCTGGGTCCGAGCCAGGGCCTAGGCCCAGCTCCTCTTTCTCCTCCCAGGTCCCCACTCCTGCCACCTGCCTCCTGTGCTTTCCCGGGGTCCTTCCCTGTGGTCTTCCCTGTTCCTCCCCCATCCCTGCTGCCCTCACTCCGTTCTCTTCCCCCAGGCTTTCCCTGGAATGTTTCCAGAGCCACCCTGAGCCAGCTGTGGGACACAGCCCGGGCCACCTCTGCGGCCATTCCCAAAAAAGGAGCCTCCTGTCTCCAGCACCCAGGGGCCTGGACAGCTGCTCCTGCCCCAGCTCCCTCTCCACGCTTGGAGTGGGGTGGGTCTCAGGGCTTGTGAGGAGTCAGAGAGGAGGCCGGAGAGGCTGACAGTGGTCTTAGGACGCGGAGTCTTTGAAAGCTACAACTGGAAGAGTCCAAAGATACCCTCACGTGCAAATCTCCCATTTTACAGATGAAGGGGCTGAGGCCCAGGGGGAGGAAATGCCTTGTGCCAAGGTCGCCAGGCTGAGATTTGAACCAGGTCTGGGGACGCCCTTGGCCTCCCCTCCTGGGAGGCCGGCAGGGGCTGAGGCTGTGATGTGTCCGCAGGTGAGGTGCCCGTCCTGCAGCGGAGCCAGGCGCAAAGCCAAGCAGTCCCGCAGGTGCCAGCTGTGTGCGGGGTCCGGCAGGCGGAGGTAGGGCGGGTCTCCCCACATGCAGTGAGGGCTCCTGCTTGCTGCCTGTCTGACTTTCCACTGTCTGCCCATTTGGAAGGCAAGCAGGGCCTGCCCGTGTGTCACCGCCGTGTCCTAGAGCTGCGTGCACAGTGGTGCTCTGTGGTTATTAGTAGGGCGGGTGAGCTTTTCTCAAGGCATTTCTGGATAAGGCTGGAACTCATCAAGCCATAGAGGGTCTGCTGTGAGGACGGAGGAGCAGCAGGGAGGGGGCGGGATGGGTCACCTTCCACCTACGTGGTGGGAAGTGAATGTAGAAAACCACCAAAGGTGAGATTTTCGAGGATCAGGTCCTGGGCGAACTCCTATTTTGTAACTCATAGTGGGGAGTGAATGGAGGCAGAGTCAAGGAAAGTTGGTTGATTGACTAAACAATTGACAAAGTTCCATCTCTGCTCACAGCGCTTTGCAAATAGAGTGGACCATTGTGTTTTGTAAATCATGTCCTTGAATGTATTTATGAATCTTTAAGGGAAACAGAAACTGTGGGAAGTGAAAATATTCAAAGTTGGGCTGGTTAATGACACTTTTGCCTCATCAAAGCCTAGGCCACCCTTCTGACAAGCCAGACAGAGAAGCTTTGGTGTACCTTCCACTGCGGTTGGTAAAGAGGGTCTTTGGCTTGGAGAGAAACTCATTTTTCTTATATTTGCAAGTGAAAGGAATCCAGTCTAAATTGGCTTTGGTGAAAAAGTAAATTTACAGGGCCAGGTAATGGTAAAGTCCAGGGGTACATTTCTGGGATGGCTTCAGGCCCAGCTGGATCCGGGTGCTTAAACAATGTCACCAGGAATCTGTCTTTTCCCCTCACTCTGCTTTCTTTGTGTGGGCTTCATTCTCAGGTGGGTGGTCCCCTGTAGTGGCAGAGGGGACCACCTGTAGCTCCAGGCTTAGGAACCTCAGAAGAAAAGAATGTCCCTTTCCTGAGAGTTCCAACAAACATCCTGGGGTAGATCTCGTTGCACTCACCTGGATCATGTGCCCATCTTTGTATCAGCCACTGCGGCCAGGGAGATGGAATAAGATGACTGGCCAGGCCGAGGTCCCAGCTGGTCACGGAAGGGGTGGGGGCAAGCCCAAGAGCCACGTGGGCTGAGTGGGGGAAGGGTGGTCCCCAAAGGGATGTTGAGGCACTGCCATCAGGAGAGGGAGGAGCTAGATAGATAGATGGTGGGCAGGTAGAGACAATTCGGGCCCACCACAGGCCACCTCCACGAAGAGGGATTTGGGGGTGGGGCCTCTAGACGCCACTGGGCCCTGTGACTGATCTGGGGGTACCAACCGTGTGCCCTTCTCAGGTGCAGCACGTGCTCAGGGAGGGGGAGCAAGACCTGCGCCACCTGCAAGGGGGAGAAGAAACTGCTGCACTTCATCCAGCTCGTCATCATGTGGTACGTGGCCTGGACTGGTTTCTGCAGAGAAAGGGCATGGTCGGGGCTTTCGCAGTGCAGGGACCCGTCAGCACTTGGAAGGGGGAGCCTGCTCTGGGAAGAGGCAGTGAGGGGCGGTGGGACACTGACAGGCTGTAGAACAGACGGAGCTGAGTTCAAAGTCCGACGTCACCACTTCCTAGTGCAGCAGCCGGGACCCAGCTGAGCAGTCCCGTGCAGGAACAGAGCAGGCGTCCTGCCGCACCCCCGCGTCAGTGGGGCTCCCACGCAGTGCGGGTTTCTCCTGCGAAGCGAGGCGCTGCACAGGCAGGGATGAGATCACAGAACCGAACCGTCAGGGTCCTTCCTAGCGTCCTGTCACTGACGAGGAGGCTGAGGCTCAGAGAAGGTCTTACAGCAATTCAAGCCCCAAGCCTGGGTGTGTCTGGTTCCAAGGCCTTGTTCTTCACCCGCGCTGCTGCGTGCTTTCTCCTCACCCTGTTCGCTTGCAGGAAGAACAGCCTGTTCGAGTTTGTGTCTGAGCACCAGCTCGGCTGCCCTGGGGAGCTCCTCGCCAGAGCCAGAGGGGAAAACCTCTTTAAGGATGAAAACTCCACGGTAAGGAGGGCTTCATGGCTGGGGGCGAAGGAAGCTGTGTTTCTCCTCCCCTCCTGTGGGGCCGGGCCTCGGGACATGTGTGGGGCCCGTGTGCTTTGCAAGGGCGGGCTGGGTAGCAGCAGAGCTGCCCGGGCAGGGGAGAGGCTGCAAGGACCCCTCCTGAATTGCGCATACTCAGCGCTCCATCCCTCCCGTCTGCCATTCTTCCCTCCTCCCTCCTGCTCTCCGTTCTTCCTCCTTTCCCTCTCTTCCCTCACTCCCCCTCCCTTCTACAAACCTGAGCCCCCCCTCCTACAGCAGGCTCTACCCCAGGCCCTGGGGACACTCTGGCAAATAAGAAATAACCCTGCCCTTGCAGGTCTTACAGTCTTACAGCGGAGGGGGCTGAGAGTGGGCATTTGTACCACCGTGTCGGAAGGCGATTAGGGTCGTTGAAAACACTCAGCCGGGGTGGAGGTGTCATTCCAGCAGGCGGCAGGGAAGGCCTCTCTGTGGAAGTGATGTCGGGCAGAAACCTGAATGCAGGGCAGTGGGGGAGTGGACCCCAGGGGACAGCTGGGCAGAGCCTTGAGGACCCGTGGAGGGCAGTGAGTGGAGGGGAGCTCAGACACGAGAGGTGCCGGCAGCCAGACAAGACAGTCCTGTGGGCCAGGTGTCGGCACAGCCCACCACCTGCTCTTATAAATAAAGCTTTATCGGCACACTGCCCTGCACACGCATTTGCACTTTGTGGCCACTCTCCTGCTGCTGGGCCAGAGCTGAGGAAAGACCGACTCCATGGCCACAAAGGCTGAAATATTGACTATTAATCTCTGGCCCTGTGCAGAAAAGGGCCTCAGATTGCGGGGAGAGGTGCTCAGCCTCCGTTCCTTGCCCCATAAACCAGCTTCCTAGAGGCGCCCTCAGGCCTCCTGCTCTAGGAAGCCCCGTGCCCACCCCCTGTCCCCTGTGCTCAGCCCTGACCAGGGCCCATCCTCAGGCTGTTGCTGGTGGCTGGTGGCTTTGTGAGCTGGTCCTGCCTGGGTGCGAGCTCTGACAGGGCAGGGTGGGGCGGCGGTCACCTCCCCACCTGCGGCATCCACAGCAGCTCCTGGCCCAGGTGGACGCTCAGCACATGTTAGAGGGGCAGGGGAGAGGTCTACAGTTCCACAATCAGGGGAAATGCTTGGCTCTAATGTGTGGAAGGGTTTCACACGTGGCAGAAAGGGATTTGGGGGTGTGGGGGACTGATCACACGCCCTCGTGCTTGGACTTTATTTTAGGCTGACTGTGTGCATTTGGATGTATTTGTGGTTCATATTGTGTCTGCAGCTCACAGACAGGGCCTGGCACGTAGTGGGCAGT
>NW_012134636.1:560077-590834 GCF_000956105.1 Propithecus coquereli | reverse complement strand
TCAGGAGAGGGAGGAGCTAGATAGATAGATGGTGGGCAGGTAGAGACAATTCGGGCCCACCACAGGCCACCTCCACGAAGAGGGATTTGGGGGTGGGGCCTCTAGACGCCACTGGGCCCTGTGACTGATCTGGGGGTACCAACCGTGTGCCCTTCTCAGGTGCAGCACGTGCTCAGGGAGGGGGAGCAAGACCTGCGCCACCTGCAAGGGGGAGAAGAAACTGCTGCACTTCATCCAGCTCGTCATCATGTGGTACGTGGCCTGGACTGGTTTCTGCAGAGAAAGGGCATGGTCGGGGCTTTCGCAGTGCAGGGACCCGTCAGCACTTGGAAGGGGGAGCCTGCTCTGGGAAGAGGCAGTGAGGGGCGGTGGGACACTGACAGGCTGTAGAACAGACGGAGCTGAGTTCAAAGTCCGACGTCACCACTTCCTAGTGCAGCAGCCGGGACCCAGCTGAGCAGTCCCGTGCAGGAACAGAGCAGGCGTCCTGCCGCACCCCCGCGTCAGTGGGGCTCCCACGCAGTGCGGGTTTCTCCTGCGAAGCGAGGCGCTGCACAGGCAGGGATGAGATCACAGAACCGAACCGTCAGGGTCCTTCCTAGCGTCCTGTCACTGACGAGGAGGCTGAGGCTCAGAGAAGGTCTTACAGCAATTCAAGCCCCAAGCCTGGGTGTGTCTGGTTCCAAGGCCTTGTTCTTCACCCGCGCTGCTGCGTGCTTTCTCCTCACCCTGTTCGCTTGCAGGAAGAACAGCCTGTTCGAGTTTGTGTCTGAGCACCAGCTCGGCTGCCCTGGGGAGCTCCTCGCCAGAGCCAGAGGGGAAAACCTCTTTAAGGATGAAAACTCCACGGTAAGGAGGGCTTCATGGCTGGGGGCGAAGGAAGCTGTGTTTCTCCTCCCCTCCTGTGGGGCCGGGCCTCGGGACATGTGTGGGGCCCGTGTGCTTTGCAAGGGCGGGCTGGGTAGCAGCAGAGCTGCCCGGGCAGGGGAGAGGCTGCGAGGACCCCTCCTGAATTGTGCATACTGAGCGCTCCATCCCTCCCGTCTGCCATTCTTCCCTCCTCCCTCCTGCTCTCCGTTCTTCCTCCTTTCCCTCTCTTCCCTCACTCCCCCTCCCTTCTACAAACCTGAGCCCCCCCTCCTACAGCAGGCTCTACCCCAGGCCCTGGGGACACTCTGGCAAATAAGAAATAACCCTGCCCTTGCAGGTCTTACAGTCTTACAGCGGAGGGGGCTGAGAGTGGGCATTTGTACCACCGTGTCGGAAGGCGATTAGGGTCGTTGAAAACACTCAGCCGGGGTGGAGGTGTCATTCCAGCAGGCGGCAGGGAAGGCCTCTCTGTGGAAGTGATGTCGGGCAGAAACCTGAATGCAGGGCAGTGGGGGAGTGGACCCCAGGGGACAGCTGGGCAGAGCCTTGAGGACCCGTGGAGGGCAGTGAGTGGAGGGGAGCTCAGACACGAGAGGTGCCGGCAGCCAGACAAGACAGTCCTGTGGGCCAGGTGTCGGCACAGCCCACCACCTGCTCTTATAAATAAAGCTTTATCGGCACACTGCCCTGCACACGCATTTGCACTTTGTGGCCACTTTCCTGCTGCTGGGCCAGAGCTGAGGAAAGACCGACTCCATGGCCACAAAGGCTGAAATATTGACTATTAATCTCTGGCCCTGTGCAGAAAAGGGCCTCAGATTGTGGGGAGAGGTGCTCAGCCTCGTTCCTTGCCCCATAAACCAGCTTCCTAGAGGCGCCCTCAGGCCTCCTGCTCTAGGAAGCCCCGTGCCCACCCCCTGTCCCCTGTGCTCAGCCCTGACCAGGGCCCATCCTCAGGCTGTTGCTGGTGGCTGGTGGCTTTGTGAGCTGGTCCTGCCTGGGTGCGAGCTCTGACAGGGCAGGGTGGGGCGGCGGTCACCTCCCCACCTGCGGCATCCACAGCAGCTCCTGGCCCAGGTGGACGCTCAGCAAATGTTAGAGGGGCAGGGGAGAGGTCTCAGTTCCACAATCAGGGGAAATGCTTGGCTCTAATGTGTGGAAGGGTTTCACACGTGGCAGAAAGGGATTTGGGGGTGTGGGGGACTGATCACACGCCCTCGTGCTTGGACTTTATTTTAGGCTGACTGTGTGCATTTGGATGTATTTGTGGTTCATATTGTGTCTGCAGCTCACAGACAGGGCCTGGCACGTAGTGGGCAGTTTGAATGTTTGGATGAGAAATGACTCTGGGTTCCTGTCCAGCCGCACAGGTACAGACCTCATGAGTCCACGCTGACTGCGTGGGCCCACACTCAGCACAAGGCCCGGCACATAGTAGGCTTGCAGCCAGGGCTTGCTGGGGGGAGAGTGGGCTGCAGGGGAGCCCACTCCCTAACCCTAACCCTAACCCTAACCCTAACCCTAACCCTAAGCCTCCTCTTTGTGTTGATTCTGGAGGACTGTGACCTGGGTCTGCAGAGGTCGAATGAGTCCCACCAGCTCGCGGTGTGGCTTGGGGGCCCTTCCCTCTCAGGGGCCCCTTCTCTGTCTGGCTGGCTCTGGCTCAGCGACTGCCACAGCTCCAGGAGTGGCAGCCAGGTTGCCTGCGTCTCTCCCCGCAGGTGTACCCCATCGTGGACTTCCCCCTGAGGGACATCTCTCTGGCCTCCCAGAGGGGCATCGCGGAGCACAGCGCCGCCCTGGCCTCCCGCGCCCGCATCCTGCAGCAGGTGAGCCGGGGCGGGGCTGGGCGGAGGGGCTGCCCACCCTTCGGGCCAGGCTGGTGGGAGGTGAGGCTGCGGGGCCAGGCTGGTGGCGCCGACCTCGGTCACCTAGAGAAACTGAGCCCTTCTCTCTGCCTGGGGGGCTGTTCCTGAGAATGCCAGGGGAAGGAGGAGGAAGAGTCAGCTGTCAAGAGGGGGAGGAAGAGGAGGAAGCGGGAAAAGCTGGGGCCGACTGGAGGCCAGCGTGGCCAGAGGGCAGAGGGCGGAGCAGTGCGGGCAGCGAGCGGACACAGGCCACCGCGGGAAGAGGTCTGGATTGTATTCTGAGAGAGACAAAAAGCTGCTGCAGGGTGTGAAGCACGCACGTGGCATAGGGTAATCTTGACTCTAACTCCCTGGTATTCAGGTAGGGAACGATCGAGAGTCGGGGTCACAAGCCTGGCTGGACCCAGCGTCCTGCCGCTCAGGCGGGGCACCCCCGCCCAGACCCTACCCGACCTCTCCTCCGGGCTCCAGTGTTTCGGCCGCTGCCTTCCGACGGCCACTAGGTGGCGCTGGTGCCCGCCGCTTCCCGAGCCAGCCCTGCCCGCCCTCCCGCGGCGGGGACCTGCCTGGGAACGCCCGGCGGGCGCCGCAGTTCCGGGCCAGGGACGCCCGTCCCTGGCCATTCTCGCAGCTGAGCCTTGCAGCCCGGGCTCAGATCCCGGGCCAGCTCCTCACCTGTGAAAAGGAGACACTAAAGCACCGCAGAGCGTTTTGCAAGGAGCGGGTAGTTTGCTTGAAGCGCTTGGCCCCTGGAGCACAAAATGCCCCTCTCCTTCCGTGCTTCCCAGCGAGCGTTTCCCTTTCTCTCTGCACATCTTCCCTATCGGCTGGGAAGGGAAGGATACATTTTACCGAAATTAACACGGACCATCTTGGAGCTGGACGGCGGCTTATTCACAGAAGTCAGCAGCTCAGACACTGCAAACTTAAGTGCCTGCCAGGCCCAGGTGGCAACGTGGGTGGGAGAGCCCCTCATCCGAAGGGGCCGCTCACCACTCGGCTTGGTGCAGGCACAGGGCCCAGAGTTTCCAGACCTTCCGAAGTCCAGATTTTTGTATGAAACCTTCCACTTTTTCAATATTGTTACCACAGTGTTTTAAAAGCTAAGAATGGCATGTGGGCTAACGAGCCTGCTTTGGCCGGAGGGCCACCGTTGGCCTTCCCTGGTCTAATCCAAACTCACGTGACTTTTCCCCAAAATCCGAGGAAGCCCAGAGAGTGGATGTAATTTGCCCATGGTCGCACAGTCTGTAAGTGGAAGAGCCCAGGAATAGGAACGTTTCTTGACTCCAACTCCAATGTTATTCATTGCATTTCAAGACATATGTGCGTGTGCCTCTGAAAACTAGGCTAGGCTTGCAGGGTATCACCGGCAGCAGGATTTAGGGCCCTTTTCACTGGGCCAGACACCACGGGTGCACTTCACGCACCAGGGTAGCGCCTGCCGCCCAGCTCTGGCACTCACTCGTGGCTTCGGGCCCTCTCTTCCTCTCCATGGACCTCAAGGCCTCGCCTGTAAAACGAGGGGAGCTGGGCCTTGTCTTAGGTTGGATTCTGCGGAAGCAGACCCCAAGACAAGGACTCGAGTGCACCAACAGCAGGGAAGGGATCCCAGGAGAAACCAGTAAGGATTGGGGGGCGAGGAAGAAGCCAAGCAAGGGTCCGAGTGCAGGTACCGTCCCAGCGTCTGTCTGGTCCCAGGGAGGTTCTGAGCTTAAACCTAAACCGCACCTCAGCGGTTGTCTGCCTGGGGGCAGGGGTGCTGGGCTTTCGTTATCCCGCACCGTGCGATCACTGGGTGCTGCCTCCCGGGCCCTACGGCTCTCTCTGTGCAGGGTGAGTTCCCCGTCTCCGGGACAGGACTCTGAAGGAAGCTGCGCTGTGAGCAGCAGAGCACACAGAAGCCGGGGGTGGGTGTGCAGATGCAGTCTGGAGGGAGAGCCATCCACTGGAGACCCCAGAATGTTCCCTGAGGGAGCTGATGTGCTATGGTTTGAGTTATACTTCAGGGGGCCAAATATGAAGGCATCTTCTTTGGGGATGGGAAGAGGGTAGAGAAACATTGAGTGAGGCAAGGAAATTATTTTAGCAGCTTGTGGACACTATAGGTTATCCGGGGACATGTTTTTACTTTTGAGGCTGACAATTTGAATCCTTTTTGGACCCTTCATTTGGCAGCTGGGGAAACTGAGGCCCAAGGAGGGGAAGTGACCTGCCTAAAATCACACAGCATGCTGGTGGAGGTCCAGGACTAGAACTCAGGTCTCTTGAGGCTTTCCCCGTGACCTAGCCCCGTCTCTGGCAATATAAGCCATTTGCAAACAAATCCCGGAGCCGGGGAGGGTAAGCCAGGGGACAAATACACGTTTTTCTTTGAAGAGGAACATAATGGGAGAGGAGGTCACGTCTGTGAATCTTTTTTCGAAATTTGCCCTTAGTTCTGGAGCTGTAGACAAAGATTCATGCTGACATCTCGCTCAGGACAGGGTGAGTGGAATCCCGTTATGAGGAGAGGCAACACGGCTGCCACTACAACGTGCCCCAGCCTCAGCCAGCCTGGACTCTGAGACCCGGAGTCTGCCCGCCGCAGGGCCATGCCAGTTACAACATAGCCACCGGATGTCTTGAGCCATTTGAACGGGCAGCGGATGGAGGCGGCGGGGGGTATCTGGATGCTCTCCATTGGATCTTAGCAGAAAAGTCCTGACCTCAGGTCCAGGCCTTCTGAGCAGTGACACTGACTGCCATCTCCTTGCGTCCCTTAGTTCCCATCTGGGGTCCTTTACACCGAAATTTCAAGAGGGGTCTGCTACCTTTTGTTTCCAAAATTATCATCCGGATACCAGTTTCTGGCATATGAAGAAAAGTCAGTCTCCGAGTCTCATTTGGTTGTCTCAACAACTCTGCGAAATGGCAGTTTTTATTCCCATTTCACAAATGAGGAAACTGAGGCCCAGGGAAACAGAGTGCATGATCACACTGAAAGCTTAGCAGAACTCTCATGCCCTCACTCGGATTCCCTGTCCCTTCTGCAATGGCATGCTGCCCGCTCTCCTCCGGACCCCTAGGAGCCTGCCTCCCACAGTCCCCTCCCTGCCGTGCTCTCCGGGGATTGTAGAGCAGTTTTTTTCTGGAATGGAGAGAGAAGTCGAAGCAGCCAGATGGCTTCAGCTAAGCTCCTGGCCCGTTTTCCCTTTTCCCCTGGGGCCTTTGAGCCACCAGCTAGAGCAAGAGGACTTGGGGCTCTTTTCTCAACAAGGAGAACTTCCTGCAAGTAAAGAGGGGCTGACCCTGGGCCACTCATGCCACCTCTCTTTGGATTTGGGATCCCCAAATTGGAGTCTGGGACAGGGGAGCAGCTTCTGCAGAGAACTTAGGGGTTTGTCCCAGAGCCTGGTCCACAGTGAGTCCCCAAGAAAGCTTAGCTCGAATGATTAGGAGTAACATTCCTGTGTCAGCTATGTGTCGTAGTTGCCAACGACAAAAGAGCGCCCAAAGCTATGGAGATGGGCGCCTCCATGGAGCCTGGTGCTTGCTCCCAAGGCGGCTGCTCCGTTCTGCCCAGGGCCTCGCTATGAGAGTCTTGTAACTGCTCAGAGAAGGGGCCAGAGAAGAGGGACTTAGGACCACTCTGTGGGAGGAAGCGAGTTCCCCATCCCGTCTTGGGGAGCATTTAAAGAGAGGTAGATGCTGGGGAGGAGATCTGAGCATTCAGTGGGTTCAGCTGTGGCGAGGAGATGGGGCTTGAACTGGATGATCTTCCAAACCTGAAATTCTGTGAGCCCGCGGGACTGTTTTCCCACTTGTCAAAAGGAGGGAACCCCTGAGAAAGACTTTTCTCAAAGCCAAGTTGATACACAATAATGGTGGTCGTGGTGGTGGAGGGGCCTGAGAAAATAGCCCGACACAGCCCACCGAGCTTTGAAATTTCTTTAGGCTCAATGTTTTATTTTAAAAGTTTAATTTAAATTTCATAAACCACTCTCTCATATCTGCATGGTTGTTTTTACATAAAATATGTTAAACGACTTTATTCTCTACCTTCTATCATCATCCCGTCTAACAATTAATGCTACTAGATGTCACACTTGGCTTGTGGCTTCCCATATACCCTGGGACTCTGCTGGGAATGCCTATACCCACTGGTGAAAGCTAGAATCAGACCTTGGCTAAAGATGAGAAGTCACTTTTGGCCAGAGCATAGGGTATGTGAAGGAGCATAGCAGAAAATACATCTAGAAAGGCAGGAGCCAAATTGTGCAGGTCCTAGAACGCCAACTCCAGAGCATGAACTTAATACCGCAGGCAGTAGGGAGCTGCTGAATGTTCTTGAGCAGGCGAGTGACTTGAACGGAACATTGAGGTTTTACTTGGCTATTTGTTTCCTCAGCGCCAGACCATTGAGCTGATCCCCCTCACAGAAGTTCATTACTGGTACCAAGGAAAGACTTCTGTCTACTACATCTACGGCACCGACCACCAGGTGTATGTGGTCAACTACCCTGAGCGGTACTGCTGTGGCTGCACCATCGTCTGACACAGCACAGCTGTCCCCAGAGCCCGCCATTCACATTTGCCGAGGAGGACAACGGACGGTCTTGGAGTTCATAGTAGTTGGCTACACTGGACAAACCTGTGCAAACCCTGGCATGTCCTTCCAGAAAAATCAGCTATGGTCTGTCAAGCCACAACTCCTTGTGGAGCCCCTCTGGTGGAAACCGTCACTCGTATGTTTAACCTACAAGAATTCAACTACACACACGCCTTTAGGACGCACGAGAGAAATAAATAGTAAGGGCTTTGCCTGTGGCCTCCAAGCTAGCGCCGCGATGAAGCGTGTGATTGGATTTCGCTTTTCCCTCCGTCACTCCCGGTCCTGCTGTGCTGCTGCTGGTGTGAGCCTCTTGCCAAGCTGAGCATTCCCGACGGGTTTAAAGATGCAGGCAAATTGGCTGCCCCGCTGCACAACGGATAGTGCACTTGGGTACAAAGCACGAAATTTTACTGCCCGTTCTGTGGGTCAGGGATCCAGACACCGCTCTGGAAGATCTGAAGCCTGGGGTGCTCAGGGCGGGGTCTGAAATCCTCTGAAGGCTGGTTGGCGCACATGTCCGGCGGCCCATGGTGGCTGCTGGCTGGGCCCTGGCTGGGGTGTCTGCTGGAACGCAGCTATGTGGCCCCTCCATGGCGCTGGGGCTTCCTCGCAACACGGCGGCTCTGGGGGCGAACGGCCCTCACACACGCCCCGGCTGAGGACGTGGACATCTGTCCACAGCTGGAGAGCAAAGCAGCTGTGCTGGGTGCCCTGAGCATCTGTGTGCTGCCCTGTAACGCGGTGTCTGTGTGAGGACGACAGAGAGTGATGAGAATAGATGCAGATTTGTACACCACAGGCTGGCCGTAGGACTTGCCCACTGAGTAAGGTGTGAGCTTGATGTTCTGTGTCACTGAGCACGTGCAGGAGCCCCACCTGGTGGAGTGAGGCTGGGCGGAGGGGACACCTTGCGGACCTAGTGCTGAGTCAGCCCTGGAGAGGCGCTCTGGGCTGGGCGGGCCTCTGTGCACCCAGCTGTGCGTAACCAGAGGCCGCTGTCACCTTACAATGCCTGCAGCACACGCAGAAGGGGATTGCTGCAGCGGGCGTGACCTCAGGAAGCAGCCCCGAGAGGGCCACTGGGTGCACACTCTCGATCCAAACTCCCACACCAGGGTGTGGACGTTGGGGAGTCTGGGGAGGCCGAGGCCGACCCCCAGGGCGTCGCTGATAAATGATACACAGGGACACTCCCTCCCTCCCCTGCTACTACTCCACCCTGCGTTTCCCCGGACCGTGTTCAGGTGTTGCTGTTTCCCCAAGTCTGGCTGAACCACGCGCTGGCAGTCCTGACCCACAGCGCGGCCAATGGCCTTGCCGACAGGAGCAGCGGGGTTTGTGGGGGGAGGTGGTTCCGGCTCCCTCCTGGCTGCACAGAAGCCCAAGGGGACTTGACCAGGAAGCAAAAAGGGACACGAACCCAGAGGCTCAGATTTCGGCTCTTGCTCCGGCTGCCTTCAGCCGATTCCACAGGCTCAGCTTGTCAGGGGACCAAGGGCAGGACGAGGTGTTTCCTGGGGTCAGGGTGCACTGGGGCATGGGGGGCAGACGCTCCCGAGGACAGAACCTGGTGGTGACAGGGCAAAGAGGGAAGGTTCCCCAAGGAGGAGCTCACTTCCCCCTCCTCCCACAACTCCATGGGGCTCAAGTCTGGGAGGCCCTTGCTCTGGCTTAACAAGGGAGGCCGTCCCCTCCGCCCCAGTGTCCCCGTGGCCTGCCTCTGTGGTCCTCAAAGGGGACGCTTCTGCCTCTCGGGGGCATTGTACAAATGGAAGATGGTTTTTGGTTGTTGCAGTGATTGGAAGTGACACTACTGGCCTTAGGCGAATGGAGTGTATGAAATGCAGATGCCCAGCGATGCCTGGGAGTGTCTGCACCGTTCTGCGCCACACACGACTCGCCAATATCCCGCTGACATTCACGTAGGATGCTCCTTAGTTATACACAAAAGTCTCGTCAGTTAGTACTTTATGCAATGGCAATTTTTATTTAGCGCTCACCTCTGTTCTTGGGCTTTTCCATATGTCTTGTTTGAAATGACTTTGATCATCTTACTTTTCTTAAATCCAAATGGTTAAAGTGGGTGTGACTATTGACCACTGCATTGTGGCTCCTCACGTGGCTGTCCTGAGCAGTTGCAAACTGAAACAAGTGTATTTAAAAATTACTCATTTCTCCTTTATATTTCAGTTTGGGCATTCAATTGCTTTTCTCAAAAAAAAAAAAAGAAAGAAAGAAAGAAAAAGAAGAACTGTTATGGGCAGGGCACGGTGGCTCCCACCTGTAATCCTGACACTCTGGGAGGCCCAGGTGGGAGGATTGCTTGAGCCCAGGAGTTTGAGGCTGCAGTGAGCTACGATGACGCCACTGCACTCTACCTAGGGCAACAGAGCAAGACTGTCTCAAAAAAACACAAAAAATAAAAAAATAAAAAGTTGTTATGTAAGTGGGGCTATATGTGAATTTCATTTTAGGATAGAAAGGGAGCATGGAAGCCTGTGGCCTGTACACACTGCTTGCTCGTGAACCCAACAAGCACACACTGGCTGGAATAAAGTGGGTGCAAAGGAACATTGCTCTTCAGCAAGTGAGAGAAAGTAGCAATGAGCCACATATGAGCCACAGGAACTCTGGTTCTGCTGGTTTCACTAAAAACCCAGATGGGTACTTGGTCTTCCTTCCTCTTGACAACTGTTGCGTGTTTTTCCTTGCAGTGCCGTCTGTTTTTAGACATTCACTGCAGGTCAGGATATCATTTAATTTGCTCTTCCTTCCTCTCTCTGTTACCCTTGGGGCTGATGTGGCTGCTGCCGTGTAACCCTGGACGCAGCTGGTCACTGGGGTAGAGAGGAGAACATAAGGACACCCCAACCCTAAAACTGGCCACCATGGACTGTGGCTCTGGACCTGATTCCATTTTGTTTTTGAAGAATATTAGACTCAAGTTATTTGTTTTTCTTTATTGCCCTGCCACAGGAGAACACTAGTGCCAATCTTTCCTAGTCACTGACAATCACAGGTCTCTGCCAGCCCCTGCTGGGCTCAGTGAGAGTTTCACAAAGATCTGAAGTCTTTGCGCTAATCTGCAGCATAATAGGAGAGACTATATGTAAACAAAAGAAAATGAAAGGGTCAGCAGAGAGTTAGGTAGCTGTACCAGAGGAAAATGCCTAAGACTCATGGTGGTGGTGGAGGTTACAAGTGACAAATTCAAATGGACTTAAGCAGAAAACGTCATTGATTAGGTACAAGAGTACCTTAATCAAATTGGACAGCTTCAGGTATAGCTGGATCCAGGGATTTGAACGAGTTTGTTTCAACAGTCTCCCCTGCCCTCTGCCTTTTCTGTGTGTTTTTCTCTCTTTTGCTTCTGTTTTCAGGCAGGCTTTCCCTGCCTTTGTAAGAAAGCTACTAGCAGCTCTAGAATTTCATCATATTGAGCTCAGTGACCCTAGGAAAGAGAGTGCTACAAGCTAATTTGCCAGTTAGCTCCCACAAAGAGTCTCAGAAAAGGCTCTCAGTGGCTTGGCCTGGGTCACATGCCCATCCTTGAACCAACTGCTGGCTAGGGAATGCAGCGATTGTATTGGTAAGGGTAGGTCACATGACCCACTGACCCCCAGCTGGGGTCGGCCTTGGGCAAATCAGAAAGGGGCCTGGAGGCTGGGCAGGCAGAAACATCTCCTGTCCACTAGAGGGGCAGACGGAAAGTGTAGGCTTTATCCAGGATGGTGTTACGGAGTTTTCTGTATGCTCTGCCCAAGTGACATCTTATGCCAAAGAGGAAAGATTGGGGCTGGGTCCTTTCCCTGCCAAGCCCTGCGTTTCCCTTCCCTGTATTTGCTGGGGTGGCAGGGCTACTATGCCTGCGTGCTTTGGTTATTAAAAATAAGAATTTGGGCTTACTTCTTCAAGGTCTCAGGGGAGGCATGTGGTCCTGGAATGGGGGAGTGTGTATGTGTGTGCATGATGTGTGCATGTGTGAGTGTGAGTGTGGGGTGTGTCTGCCGGGTGGAAGGGTCACTGCTTAGAAAGCAGGAGGGGCTTCTCTCCCCCACCTGCTTTTCCTCCCCTTCCCTCCAGGTCCCTGCCGTTCTCTGCAGTTCCCAACATCCTGGCCTTCGCCCTGCTGTCGGCTTGCTATAACACGGCCAGCTTCGATTTCTAGGTCATGGGTAGCCGTTTATATGGTGAATGACGAAAGAACTATGTTTTTTCGCATTCAGGGCAAACGGCCCCAGTGGCTTTATGCTTCTAAGCAGGAAGGGGCCTGGGACACAGGAAGGGAGATTTTTTAGGGGAGACACTCAGTGGGGTCCAGAGTTACCCAGTGTGGCCTCTGCGGTCACAGTTGGGGTTCACACGTGGGCGGGACAGCGTGTCCGCAGGCGGACGGGTGCAGCCCTGCTGGCCTCTGTGCGCCTGCTGGGCGGGGTGAGGACTCTGCGGTTACGCAGACGCAGCTCTTAGTCACGAGAGGGTACAGAGAGGCGGACCTGCAGGCCCCGGGGTGGAGCGGACGGGGGTGTCCAGGCAGAGACTCTGGGGCCCTGTGACACAGGCAGTGTTTTCCAAAGGCCCGTCCAAGCACGGGGACCTGACTCCGCACGAGCCTGGCCTGGAAAGCGCGTCCGAGTGCAGGCTCGCCGTCTCAGCCCGGATGTCTGCAGCAGTGGCGGGGGAGGGTCTACGGTATAACCGGTGCCCCCAGAGGAGTCTTACGCACAGTCAGAACAGGAAATTGGCGTTTGGAGTCAACATGGTTGGGCTTTGGCATCAAAACTCTCAGCGTGAAGTGTCATTTCTTAGCGCACAGTGGGAGGCCTCCTCTAAGCCTCAGTTTCTTCATCTGTGAAGTGGAGATAGTCCCTAGCTACCTGGAAGGGTTGTTTTAGGACTCACAGGAGACACTGAGTGTGAAAGCACTTTGCAAACCAAAGCACCGCCTGAATATTTTTCTTAAGAGGAGCGGGAAAGACAACCCGCTGGTTTCCAAGGCTCCCCGCTGCTTTTCGCTGCGTCCACCAGGGGGCAGCAGGCGGGCGCACTGAGGCCTCGGAGCAGTTTCTGCCACGCGAGTGGGTTCAGCGTCCCTGTCACACCCTCAGCAGTTCCTGGGCCATCGAGCCCCTGCAGGGCGCGGAGCCCCGGGAAATCGAGGTGGCTCCAGAAAGTTTCTTCAGACACAGATTTAGTGTATCTTCAACTATCTGCGGCTCCAAGTAAAGTGTTCTATCCTCCCAAAGGAAGGACGCCACTGGACACGGTAGTGACATTAGGAAGCCAGGAAGTTCACGGTAGGGCAGCAGGTCAGCTGCTGAACTCAGTGCACTCGGTCATTCATTCATTCGTCCGTCAGCCTTGAGCTGAGCCCTCCGCTGTGCCCGGCCCTCAGCGGGCCAGGCGGGGAGACGGTGGCTCAGGCGCTGACCTGCCTTGAGGATTCTGGTCTTTAAGGACACACGGGCGTCTCTGCAGCATTAGCCAGGCGGCGGGTGCTGGCCTCAGCTCTTCACGGGTGCCAGCTGACACGAGTCCTGTGAGGTAGGTATTATGTTAGTCCCTCCACTTGACAGAGGGGGAAACCGAGGCCCAGAGAAATTAAGTTGAGGTCGCACGTCGAGGGGAGAAGCGGGGATTTGGACACCGCAGTCTGGCTGCGGGGCCCACGCTCTCCCTGGTGGGTTGGGGGAGGCAGATGTGACAAGACCTGTGCCTCAGGCCCTCCCTGTTCCCAGGCGTGCTGACACCGTGCTGTGAGCTGGGGCGTGAACGCCTCGGCCCCAGTGGGGCGACATGGGGGCGCGCTCCCTACCGCCGCCAAGCGCTTCCCACGCCAGCCCTGGAGCCCACGGCTGCACCCATAGTTTATGTGGGATCGCTTTCCAAATAAATTATTCCCGCTGAAAGCCTTGGCTCGGGACCTACTTCTGGGGCCAGCCCTGCTTATGCCACTGTATTTTCCAGAATTTTGTATGCATCAAGGAACTAAGGGCGAAGTCTCATTCACAGCTGTAGCCCCAGACCAGAGCGTGCAAGGCATGGAGAATCGAGGCAGAGGCTGCGAAGATTTGGGGGGCATTGCCGTGCCCCTGTGGAGGACAGCGAAGCCCTCTCAGACAGGATGACGTTGAGCTGCTCTCTCTGGATGTGCCCCCCCAACTCCCGGTTCCAGGGCGCCCTCCCTCACTGATCTCCCCCTTGCCTGTTAACCCCGCCCTTCTCTGAAGTCTCAGAAAGCTGTAAGCCAGACCCCGAAACCCAGTGCCTCTGCACTGCCCTTTCGTTCTCAAGGCATCTTCTTCCCGAGTGTTTATCAGACATGGTTTTGTTTTTTTTCGAGACACAGTCTCGCCTGTTGCCCGGGCTAGAGTGCCATAGCATCAGCCTCGCTCACAGCAACCTCAGACTCCTGGGCTCAAGTGATCCTTCTGCCTCAGCCTCCCGAGTAGCAGGGACTACAGGCATGTGCCACCATGCCCGGCTAATTTTTTCTATATATGTTTAGTTGTCCAGCTAATTTCTTTCTACTTTTAGTAGAGACGGGGGTCTCGCTCTTGCTCAGGCTGGTCTCAAACTCCTGAGCTCAAACAATCCACCTGCTTCGGCCTCCCAGAGTGCTAGGATTACAGGCGTGAGCCACCGTGCCCGGCCAGACATGTTAAACTTGGTTGCTTCTGCTTGACTTTTCTGTAGTCATCCATGGCCACAGATTAATCTCCTGAGCCTCAGTTCCATATCTGTAAAATGGGAATGGTGATGCTTCCCTCACAGGGTGCCTGTGAGTCTCAAATATGACAGGCTTTGAGAACCAGCTTTGTCAGCTCCCTGCTCCTGCTGGCGCCCTGCTCTGCCTGGGCGCGGGGGCGGCTCAGTCACTGGCTCTTTGCCCTCATCCCCCAACCCTCTCCAGGCCCGGCGCTCCTTCAGCTTGACCCCTCACTGCCCCGACCGTGTCCTGGGTTCCTAGAAGAGATCAGAAGAGATATTCCAATTCTTTCTGGTAAGAAACCCAAGCCTCCCACTTCGAGGGCTCATGTCCAAAAGCCTCCCCGACACTCCATCCAGGAGACCCCAGCACAGCGTTCGGACTTTGTTGTGCTGACAGAACCCTTGTCCCTTCCCCAGCTTGGGTCACACTACAAAGCCCTGAGTGACTCGTCTAACCTACCCTGGGGAGTGGGGGGCTGCCGTGGTCCTTCCCAATTCCTGCTTTTGTTTCTTTAACTGATCCCACAAATAATAATGACAAACATTTATTAAGCCTTTCTCGAGTGCCAGGCACTGTTTTGGAATGTTTAGAATGGTTAGCTATTTTACAAGCGTTAGACCCTAAATCTTTACAACACTCTTACGAAGAAGAGACTGTTTTTATCCCCGTTTTACAGATGAGGAGACTGAGGCCCAGAGAGTTTAAATAATCACTTGCCCAAAGTCACAGAGCCAGGGAGCACAGAGCATGGCCGTCTGGCCTTAAATCCTGGGTGGAAATGCAGTGTGCCTGTCTAGACGGTGCACTTGTACGTGCGTTATCGCCTGGGACGGCCAGGGGATGAGTGTGCAGACCAGCCGATAGACAGCGGGCTCCACACAGCCCCACCAGGGCCTGTTGGAGGAGGCTGGGTGGGCAGAGCAGCTTGCCTGCCCGTGGGCGCCTGCTGGGAGGAAATGGGTTGCTCTTGGGTGTAAGTTTTGGGCTCAACTTACATTGTTGCTAAGGTTGGCTTCACCTCTTTTGCAAGGTGGGCATGCCCCAGGTAATGAGAGTAGAAATACCTTCATTTTGAAAGGCAAGTAAGGGTCCCATCCATGACTTCCTGTTTGTGTCATTGCCCAGGGCAAAAGTGACTAATAGAGCCCTATGTGACCTCCTCCCTGCCGACCCCTCATGGGACTAGAACTACTTATAATATATATTATACAAGGTATGATATGTGGAAGGCACACCCCATATATATATGCTGTAAAACAACCTTTACCTTTGGCTAAATCCCAGCTATGCCTCTTCCCGGTCCTGAGACTATGCCTTGTCGATCTCTGTGAACTTAGTCTGCTCATCTGCAAAAGGGGTGTGCTTGCTAACAGGACCTACTGCTGCTGGATCTGCTGTGAGGACGAGAGATACGGAATTCATGCAAAGCCCTGAGAACACAGCCTAGCACGTGCTAAGCGTTCAGTAATTATTTCTGCTTCAATCCAATGTCACGTATTTCTGTCATTACTGCAACTTTTATTTTAGAGAATCGTTGTGGGACTTAAATGCTTAAATGAAATAATGCCTGGCAGAGAGTAAGTGCTCACTAGTGCGTGCTTTATATTATTTTTTTTGTTATTATATTTTACAAAGTTCTTTGTCCCTGATTTGATCCCCACCCCAGATCTAGGGAAAAGCTGGGATTTCTTTTCTTATTTGAAAAATATTGAAACAGATGCATGCAAAAAAGCAAAATGTCTCGTTCCAGGTTTCTTATGAGTACGTATAAAAGCTGTGATTGGAAGTCAAAGTGTCTGGCCTCAAAACCTTACATCCTTGCTCCTGACCACCATGAATTCTTATCCAGGATTAGGCACTGAGGCTTCTTCGAAGGGTACTCCTGTTATGGAAGAACACAGCCTCCCGAACCACACCAGCCGCTAACTGCCTGTTGGGTCGGAGTGTCGGTGTCCTCCCAACCTAACCCCCAGTGTGACAGTGTTAAGAGGGGGCTTTGGGATGTGATTAGTCGCAAGGGTGGGGCCCTCCTGAACGGGATTCCAGAGGGCCCTTGTAAGAAGATGCCAGAGAGCGATCTCTCTCCCCACCACGTGAAGGTACAAGGAGAAGTCAGCTGTCTGCAGCCTGGGACAGGACCTTCGCCAGAACTCAACCCTGACCGCGGCCTTCCCGCCTCCAGAACTGTGAGAAATAAATTTCTGTTGTCTGTGGGCCACCCCGTCTATGGTACTGCGAAACAGCAGCCCAAACGGACAGATACTTTTGAATTATTTACAAAAATTCTGTTCCATCTCCCATCTCAATTTGGTACTCTTATATGTCCTTCGAGGTCCATTTATTAATAATTTGAAACCCATTTCAAAGATGAGAAACCTGAGGTTCAAAGAAGTTCAACATTCTGCCCAAAGTCATGCAGTGGGCTGGGCCAGACCAGGGGCTTCTGGCTTCTAGTTGTCCAGTATGGAATGGAAGAATGAGTCCCTTTGAAGTCAGAGGAGGCTTGCGGTGTCCCAGGGAGCACTGCCTCCGCGGAGCATGGCTCTTCTTTCCCCGTCCTCACCTCCTGGCCACCCCAGCAGCTCCGACTGTGCGCGAGGGCCTGTCTCTGATGCGGCCTCCGTCCCCTCTTGTAGCAGATGCCTCCTGCTGAGCCGGCCGTGCCTTGGGCCCCAGCGCTGCCTCGCTTCTCACTGCACAGGCCAGGCGTGGACCTTCCGAGTGCCGGCCCCCTGGCCCCGAGTCCCCGTTCCGCGTTCTCATCTCAGACGCACCAGCTTGCAGTCACCTGTCCGCTGTGTGGCTGAGCCAGGGCTCTCACCCATCACACCTGCTGCCTCAGACAAGGGCAGGACACCTGCAGGCAGGCAGAGGGAGGTGTGCAGCGGTGCAGAGGACAGTCATTGCTGACATTGCCAACAGATAGTGCAAAAGCAGAGAGAAAATGCAGATGTATGTGTGGGTGTTAGGACACTCGGTTGCAAGTGACAGAAATCCACCCCCATCCTGGGTGAAGCTCCTTCCTGACCCACAGAACTGAAAAATGTGGGTGTAGCACAGGCTGTGGGCTGGGGTGTTCCCAGGGGCAAACGGTGCTGTTAGGAACCTGTTTCTCTCCACCTCCCACCTGGGCTTCCCTGTTCTGCTAGTGGCGAGACGTCCACCCCCAGCTCCAGGCTTCCCGGGACTCTGCCAGCATTTCTGCAGCCGCGAGCACATGGTGTCCTGGTTGCTCAGAAATGTTTCAAGAACTGAGATTCCTTGTGTCAAACAGCCTAGCTTGAGCCAGCCTAGAACGAATCACTGTCACCCCGTGGTGAAATGAGCCGAGTACCCGGCCTGGGTCCAGGGGACGGGACCAGGCCCAGAACGGCCATCTGTGCGAAGAGAGAGGGAAGGCTGGTTCCCTCAGGAGGATTCTCGTGCCATTTCCAGAAGGGAGGGGAATCCAGGCAGCAAAACAGCCGGCGACCAGGGCCATGTTTGTGCTCACACTGGACACCGGGTGTCCCCAGCCACCTCGTTCCTCGTGAGACTATAAGCTCGGACTCATTCGATGTCACACACGGACCCAATCAGCAACAGGGCAGGGGCTGCCTCTGAGGATGCGGGGGCTGGGCTGGGTTCCGTCTGAAGCCGGACAGGACAGTCAGGCTCTCATCTTTCCTCCTTCCTGTGGCCCACAGCGGCCACTGGCGACCGTCCTGCCTCACCCGGGAAGACTATTGGGGAGGACAAGATGCCGATTGTTCCTTAGGGACAGACTGTGGTCAGGAGGTGCAAAATGCAGCCTCTGCGCTGAGGAAGAGAGTGAACAAGGCCCAGCCCAGCTGCAGAGGCCCACGTGGCCTGCCCTTGGGCAGTGATGGGCAGA
Organism: Propithecus coquereli; assembly: GCF_000956105.1. Classification (NCBI taxonomy): domain Eukaryota; kingdom Metazoa; phylum Chordata; class Mammalia; order Primates; family Indriidae; genus Propithecus; species Propithecus coquereli. The sequence continues at coordinate 572,916 of NW_012134636.1, read as the reverse complement.
CGTGGGCAGGTGGCGTTGGGTCTGTGGTTGTCGGGCACGAGGGAATCCAAACCCTTGCGGGGAACAGATCTGACGCAATTATACAGACATGAAAAGCCTCCTGGCCTGAAGCATCTGCTTATTTTTCTCATTCCTCCAGCTTGGCTCGGGGAAAGTTTTCTCAAAGAAACATCTAGGCAGTGGCTGCCTTGTAGGTCATAGCAAATACATTCAGGAGCTTTCCGGAAATTTCCCAGCAGCCTTGCTGCCCCTTGAAGCGCTTAAAATATCAGAGTGACCCTAGCCGCTCACCCAGGCTGAGGCCTCTCGGGCCATGATGGAGTGGTCCTTCATAACTGAGGCCAGGAACAACCAGGATCTCAAGACACAGAGCTGGGGGATTGAGAATTGCTGAATGTGACCATTTCACTGATGTGGAAACTGAGACCATAGAGGTTAAAGGTCACATGTCAAGTAGACAGCAGCACTGAGAGAGCTATACAAACACGAAAACAGGGCTTAGCCCTGGATAAGATAAGGTGTCAGCCAGAGGAGATGTCCGACAAATAAATATGGAACTGGAGCTGGCCAAACAGAAGAGAATGCAGAGCCGGAGCATTTACAGACCATGTCTACACCAGTCAGCTAGGAGGGTCTGGGGCGCTGAGACTGGGGAGATGTTCCTCTCTTTCTCTGTTTACAAAAGTGATTCACATTCACTGCAGAATATTTGCAAAATATGGCATAAAAGAAAAATCACCCAGGATCTTACCACTTAGACATAACTCAGTTACTGTTTTAATGTATTTCCTTCTATGCTTTTTTCGTCAGTTTAGCTGCGGTCATTCTGTTCTCATAACTTTGTTTTCTACTTCTTTGTCCTGGCATTATGAGTAAACATTCTTCATAAACATCATTTTAAAAACATTCTATTTCTTCTATTATGTAGATACCATAATTTGTTTATATAACCATTCCCATAATGATGGCATTTAATATTTTTCTTTTTTAATCTTTTGCTATTGTAGTTAATGATACTTACATATGTATGTAACTAACGTATAAAATTTCCTACTTGCATGTTTGTGATCATCTCTAACTGTCTCCTTCATTCAGAGTCCTAAAAGTGGAATTATGGCATGATAGAAAACATGAACATTTTTAAAGACTCCTCACAGATGTCTATGGCTTGCTTTCCAGAAAAGTTGTAGAGCAGGTCCCCAAATAACGTCATTGCATTCAACGTCATTTTGGCCGGGCCACTGTGTGTGTGGAGCCTTCGTGCTCTCCCTGTATCTGATGGGTTTTCTCGGGGACTCTGGTTTCCTCCCATATCTGAAGACGCGCCGGTCAGGTTCATTGGCCTGAGTGTGGGAGGGTGTGAGTGTGCTCCGTGACGGCATGGCGTCCTGTCCAGGGTCACCTCTGCCTCGTGCCCTGAGCTGCCGGGACAGGCTCCAGCCACCTGTGACCCTGAACTGGAATAAGCAGGTTGGAAAATGAATGAATGAATGAATGAGTGAATGCAAAGATTGTGAAATAAACATTTACAGTCTATGATAATCATACAAGAGTACGACAACCCAAGATTTGATAAAAAAAGTGGGCGGCAAGCCCCCCTGTTAGGTACTGGTTGGTTTTGAACTGCGTGGAGGCAGGAGGTGCTCCCGACACGTCGTTACCTTTGCAAACAGTTGTGCCTTGATGTGACCCACGACCCCCGCCACCGCGGTCACTCACCGCTTCCTCAAAGTTGGCTCAAGAATTATCTTATTTGTTTTTATTAATCTTTCTTAAATGTATGCATAGCTCACACTTATTTCAATGTTTAATGTTAGAGGTGTTTTGGTCTTTATTTAGAAGTTTGATGATGTATTTGTGACTAGAAATATCTGTAGGAACTTAATTCTTGTTTATATCAATTAGCTTATAGTAGAGTTGGTTTTGTTTTACATAGTTTTGCTCAAAGTTGCAATTCCTGCCAGCCACCTAGGAGAGTGTGGGTCTCACACTTTGGCAGGGGCTCTCTTCAAGGCCTTGGCTCCACCCAGGTGCCAGCCCCACCCCAGGTCCCACTCCTGTTGATCTTAAAGGTGAGCCCGAAGCCTGTTAGTTAGGGCAGGTGGCGCCTGAGACGGTTCCAAGAGTAATATGTCTATTTTCTACTTTCCAGATGTTTCTTCCCTCTGGGGCCAATTCTACCACTCCCTGGAAAGTGATGTGATGACCTTGGGCTTGAGCCCAAGGCGCACAGGAGAGCTTTGGCGGGTTGATGGTGTGCTGGCGCCACGCCACGTAAAGCAGAAACACTGTGCATTGAGGTCACATGGCAAACACATCTGCGTCTGCCTCACGTGGATTCAGAGGGCACCGCGGCCTCCTCCGGAGACTTCCTGGGCAGCCAGGTCCCTTTGGAGAAGTGCACAGGACGTGGTGTAGAGCGGATTTATTTATGGGATGTTGACGGGAGGGTAGGCATGGTGTGGAGACCTGGAGACACCGTATTAATAGCAGAGTCCGCGATAGCATGAGAAGTGGAAAATCAGCCTCTCTGAGTCTTAGCTTCCTCATCCATGCGGGTTTCAGTGTTGGAAAAGTTTCCAGGGCCTTTTCCATTGAGCACACGCCTGCCCATGCTGATGGCGCGTGTGTGCCTGCATGTGAGGATACACATGCAAAAACATGTTCGGAATGAATGTTCTATTGCATCATTTACTTGCTGGATGGTAGATAGACTCTATCTCTTATTTATTTTAAGTTTTAATTTCTTCTTGCCTACCCTGATGCTGGAAATACACTTAGAGGATTATTAGTAGTAGCTGCTGAAACCCTGAATAAGGCCCTGTCACTACCCCAGGGCCTCGCCATTTCCTGTGACTGGATACAGCTCATTTTAATATTAACTTTAAAAATAAGATTGGGAAGGTCGATCTGCAGAGCAGCGCTTGCGTTTGGGCTCAGCCAGTGTTTACGCAGTCACCCTGCATTGCATCTTCTCCCTGAGTGTGGGCAGCTTAGGGTTGTTGGATGTGACCATCTTATGGATGTGGAAATTGAGGCCGACAGAGGAGACATGTGTAGGCCAAGACTACCCACTTGACGAGTGGTGGGACCAGGCTGAGAATGCAGAGCTCCGGAGTCCAGGCTGGTGCTTTACTTATTTTACCTGTGGTTCTAAAGAGGAAAATCCCTTAGAAAACGTGTCTTACGTGGATTCTCTCAATTCATAAACAGACGGAAGTAGTGGGAGGGGTGCGTGCGGCCCTGAGCCTCATCCACTGCAGTCTTCTGAACAATTCCGTGGGTCTCTGCAGGTCTGCTTAGAAACCCCTGGTGTCCACCAAGCAGCCTGCCCCACGCGTTCCTCATTCTCCCACGCTTTTATCCATTCAGCCAACTGTGATGAGTACTCATCGCACCTCAGGCCCCACGCGCAGCTGAGTGAGATACCTGGTGTCCTTCAAATAAGTTCCCTGTCTTTGCCTTTTTCCTTTCTCAGATTACTCAGAGTTGTCTCTTTCCACCAAGAAATCCTAATAGGTGCACGGAGTTTATACTGTCTAGGAGGCGGAATTCTTTTGAAAGATTTTAGGCAGAGGAGAGTCAGGGACAGACTTGAGTCGTCTATAGATTACACTGGCGACTTAGAAGGGGTGCCTTGTTCCCACGGGGCAGGGGGGAGAGGAATCAGGCAGGTCGGATAGGTAGTACCAGGTCCAGGAAGGAGATACTGAAAGTCTAAGCTAGGTCCCCGATTGAACCAAACACAGGAAGGTGTACTGATTAAGAGCTTGGACCCTAAAGACAGACCTGTGTTCAATCCTGACTCTGCTGCTTACTTGGTGTGTAAACAGGGGCAAGTCACTCGACCTCTCCACGTCTGTTTCATCGTCCGTAAGACGGGCTGGGTAACAGCACCTCTGCTTGTGGGGGATCCACCGAAGTCACTCAGATATGACTCCTGGAGTTCTAGGCTAGGTGACTGAGGAGCCCTTTTTTTAAGGTTTAAAAATCATACAAAATACGCGCATACAGTCCTACACTTTTGTAGGATTTGGAAAGTTGGATATCGTAATCTCCATGGATTAAGGTTGCCTTCTCTTTCCACTCTGATTTCCCCTCCTCGAGGTGATCTCGTGTGTTGGGTGGTGCTGCGGCGGCTTCAGGAAGGGCTCATGCAGACTTCCTTGGCTCTCTGTTTCTTCACAATTTGCATAATATCTGAATTACATTTACATAACATTTCTTTATATTGTCTTACGGTTGTACATGGGAAACCGACATTATTTCCATAAGTAGAAAATGGCTATAGAATTAAATATGATGAAAATCAAAGCAAGTTATTCTATTTCCGCTAGATACTATGGCCTGCAGACACTCCAAACCTGAGGCTTGCTCTTTTTTTTGCTAAAAAGGGAGATTAGCTAGTGTGACAAGGGTGTTAAAGACATACTGGCACCAAAGTGAGATTTTCTTCTTGAAGTAACCAGCAAAATTTGAAGAGAAGTGACAGAGTATGGTAAATTTCTCACTGTGTGGGCCAGTGTTATTTGATGCTGAGTCTGTAGACCACTTAGAGCCACGTCCCAAGTGGCCAGTGATACTCATGCTACACCATGGACAGTCCTACCCCAAAGACGGGCTGTCATATCGCATACCATGTGACTGCACTATGCAGGACCTGTGGAAATTGACATCAACAGGTGGACACAGGTAAAAATTAGCTCATAACTAATCAGCTTGGCCTCTCGGCCTGGCTTCTGCAGGCAGGCGAAAGGGTAGGCATCGTCAAACGAGGCTGCTATTTAGAGAAGGCATCCGAGCAGCTGGGTTTGGGATGGGCCAGGCTCTGCAGAGAGATTGCTCAAATCTCCAAAGCAGACGTGCTGGTGACATCACTGGAGCCAGGAGGCAACAGCCCAGCTCAGAGATCACCATGAAGCAATTGAAGGGACAAGAAACCCACCACATCTCTAGGAGCTTCTTCAGAGGACCCTCTTCCCCCTGAAGGGGGCTGAAGCGGTAAATTGGTCCCTTAGAAAAGAAATGAGGATGAGCAACATTTTCGCCATGGTTTTAATAAGTGTACTTTTCTCAATCCCTGTTCCGTTCAATAGCAGTTTGATCAGATGACCTCCAGGAAGACTAATAAACACTAACATAATTACGGATCCAAATTTGACTTTTGCAAAACATTTGCATCCTTTTAAAATTCTCTTTTTAGGCTGTGACATTAGCAGTCATGCTCAAAATATTGGCAGCATCTTCTTTTTTCAATCTTTAATTATAGAACATTTCAAACATATACAAGAGTAGAGAGAATAGTATATATAATGAGTCTTCTTGTACTCCAGCGACTATTAGCATGGGTCACTTTGTCTATTACCACCACCCCCCCTCTGGCAACACAATAGGTCGTTCTGAAAGAAATCCTACAATCATGCATTCATTTCATCCCCAAATACTTCAGAATGTATTAGGTTGAAGCTTATGTCATTTCTGGTAGACAAATATATTTATTTAAAGTGGGGACAGGGTGCGGTGGCTCACGCTTATAATTCTAGCACTTTGGGAGGCCAAGGCAGGATGATTGCTTGAGGTCAGGAGTTCAAGACTAGCCTGAGCAAGAGAGAGACCATGTCTCTACAAAAAAGAAAAAAAGAAAAGAAAAATTAGTTGGGTGTGGTGGCATGCACCTGTAGTCCCAGCTGCTCGGGAGGCTGAGGCAGGAGGATGGCTTGAGCCCAGGAGTTTGAGGTTGCTGTGAGCTAGGATGACCCCACTGCACTCTAGCCCGGGCAACAGAGCGAGACTCAGTCTCAAATAAATAAATAAATAAAATCAAGTTGGTTTATTCGAGGGAGGATTCGAAAGTGGTCCACTCATTTTTGTAGCATCGTCATCTTGCTGTTTCTCCTCTCTCAACATGTCTCCATCTTTCTTCTCATGTCTCCCGTGTTTAGAGTCAGCCCAAGAGGGAACATTTGAGAAGGAAGCTCAGTAGTCCCCCTCGTCCATGGGGGGCACTTCCACGACCTGCAGTGGATGCCGAAACTGTGGATAGTCCCAGACCCCATAGATCCTGCGTTTTTCTCCTATATAATCACATTGGGCAGGTGGTGTGGACAGCGTGGATACCCTGGACAAAGGGATGAGTCACCTCCCACGTAGGATGGAGAGGGGACCGTGTGAGATTCCATCATGATGCTCAAAACAGTGTCATGCAATTTAAACTCATGAATTATTTATTTCTGGAATTTTCCATTTAATATTTTCTGACTGTGGTTGACCAAGAGCAACCGAAACTGCTGAAAGCAAAGCCCTGGATAAGGGGGGACTACTATAAATTTGTCCTTGGAACCCCTGAGCTCTTCTGGGTGTTGTCTGCTCTGTGAGACTCCCACTGTACTCCTTCAGACACTCAGAAATTACACATTTTCTACATCTTTAGGGATTTTTATTCTCAGCAAATTTTGAGTCCTTGAAAAAAAGGTTCCAGAGATGAGAAAGCCGGTGCACTGCAGGGTGTAAGGGTCTCCTCTGTGCTTTCGGGCCGCAGGGACTGACATTTCTAAGAACACCTGGAGGATGGGGGGAGACCCGGGTCTGACCCTCACCTCTGCCATTGCTCTGTGACCCTGGCCAAGTCACTCAACCGCTCTGGGCTCTAATGTTAGATGCCACAGAGAGAGCGTTTGTTCACTTCTCATTCCCTCTCTTTCCCACCACAGAATCGCGTCTGCTCGATAGCAATGCAGCGCAGCAATGCGTGCAGCGAGCGCTCGCTCACATCTGCCCGGCAGCAGGTCAGTGTTCTCAGGAACCCGCGCCGCGAAGCCCCGCTGTTTGCCCAGGCCCAGGACTCACACCCAGTCCCCTCACTCGGCATGTCCCCCTCCCCCACTTCCTGCCCGTGGTTGGGAGTGGTCCCTTCCCTGGCTTTGCTTGGCTGCGTGAGAAGAAAGCGTCCAGACTCCGTGGAGGGAGAAGTGGGCCGGCCCATGTCCTTGACCGAACATCCCCTTTCTGGGTGAGAGCCTGGGTCCCCTGCTCTGCTCTATTTTGGTCACCATTTGGCAAGTGTGGCTTTGCTGAGGCCGGGGCCCTCTGGGACAAAAGGCCACAACCTGCTACAAGAATGGTAATTTGAGGAAACTTGGCCCCCTGCCCATGGGGCTTCGGTGTTCTTTAGGACAAGTCAGTGATGATATCATGGACTTAATTACCTTCTGGATTACTGGTGCCCTTGCCTCGGGGCTCCAGCCGTGAGGTCCCCAGGAGCCTAATTTAGGAAAAGGAATTAGTGGGATGGCAGCTGTTGAAAGTGCTCAGCTCTCTCCTTCGGCCAGAGAATTTAAGAAAAAGACGCTTTGATACACCTTGCTCTAGAGGTAGCTCTTCCCTCTGAGGTCTCCCAGGAAAAAAGACTCAGTTCTTGAAGATCTAGGGACCCACAAAAGTCATCTTGGCCAGCTAATACCCTTCCCAGTTCCCGTAAGAGGTGATCATTCTGGTTGTGCTTGATTGCTCCCAGTGACGAGGAGTTCAGTCTCTGGAGACAACCCATTTCATCACTGGACAGCTTTGACTGCTTGTTCTCGCCAGCCTGACTTCCACATAGCCCAAACATGCCTTGGTGTCACTGGCATTGCCCTGGTTTCATCCTGTGGAGACACACAGAACAAGTTTAAATTCCTTTTCCTTGTGACAGCCCTTCAGATATTGCAAAGCAGCTCCCATGTCCCCCGAGCTTCCTCTCTAGGCTAAGAGTAGCTCTTTCAGCCGTTGCTCATATGACATGGCTTCAGTCCCCATCACTGTCCTGAGCATTTCCCACTGCATAGGCACCATTTTGTCACTGTCCTTAAAGCGTGGGGACCTGGAGGCTTTGAGCAAAGAGGAGAGGACGCTCACCTTGCTCTGACCTCACACATCCGCTGTCGCAGCCCTGCCTGCGGCTCCACGCACGACAGAACCCCCTGTGGCTCTGTCACACATGCTGCTGCTAAGCTGGGCCACCCACTCTGGGATTTGGGCAGCTGCATTTCAGGGCCCAAGCGCAGAGCTTTCCGCCATCTGTCCCCATTGAAGCTTCGCCGTGTTGGAGCCGTGCTTTATTGTTCCAGGCTGTCTGGGTATTTTCGGGTCCTAATTCTGTCATTCAACATTTGGCAGCTCTTCCCAGCTCGGAGCCGCCCACCCCACTGATGAGCTGCCGCCTGCCTGGCCCCAGGTACGGGACTGGGCACGCATGTCCCTTGCAGCTTGTATTCAGCACCCTTTGGGGGCTGATCATTCAGCACTTTACAGGTTGTACAGTCCTGTGGCTGCCATTTCTTCGCCTGCTCACATGGGTGTTTGGGGAAGTGGGTTGCAATCCAGATACTCCGTGTCTACATACGACCCCCAACTGCGGCGTCTTGCCTGAGTCGCCCGTGCTGCTTCCTGGTCTCTGCTGCCCATTTGCGGGGTCAGCAGTCTCCAGGTTGCCCCAGAAACTGGAAGGGAGGCAAGCCCCGAGGTGGGGCGGGGCCTGTGTGGGGTCCTGGGGGCTGCTCCGCGGGTGGTGATGACGCTCAGCTCCTGGCTGAGGCCACTGGGTGGGCTAGGTCCTGAGTGACAGACCCAGGGGAAGGGAGAGGGGAGCCTCCTTCCTCATGCAGGTCACCTCCCCTGTGGAGCCTCTTCCAAAGGCTGGACGCGGTGGTTTTATAGCTAGAGGGACCACAGGTCTCACACTTCTCTGCTTTTTTCCTTCCTCTGTCCCTCTCTGTCCTTCCGTCTTTTCCCTGTCTTCCCTCCCCCTCCTTCCTCTCTACAGTTTCCCCTGGAGTCCCGGCTCTGGGCTCACATTGCCCTGGGTGCGGGGCGCAGAGACGACTGAGACACTGGCTCGTCCTCCAGGTCCCAGGCCGGCGGGCGGGACACACGTCAGTCACCGGCCGCCATGCCTGTGGCAAGAGGTGGCTCACAGGGCACACGGGGCACTGCGGGAGCACAGAGCTGCTGGGTGGTCCCGAGGCCTGATGCTGTGCCCCTGGCTCTCAACGACCATCGAGCTGGCCCTGGAGGGACCATGCCTTGGTATCCAAACAGCAACTCCCCAGATCCCTCACACCTGAAGGGGAATAAAATCTGTCTGTTGGACTCTGGGCTTGCTTTTTGGTTTAATAATAGGTGACCTAAGGTCAGCCTAGGTCATTTTGGGGACACAGCCTGACAGGGACCAACTAACCTTAGGTCAGTGTGATCCAGTAGAGCCAGGGCCATCTGTGGGCTGGGAGGCTGGGAGAACCAGGGCTCTCAGTACTTTCTGGAAAGAGTGTAGACTCTGGCATCAGATACTCTTGGGTTTGTACAGTGGTCTTCCTCTCACTGGCCGTGTGGCCTTGAGTTTCTTAGCCCCTGTGGGCCTCAGTTTGCCACATCTACAGAATGGGAGTGATGCTTTGCAGGGTCACCGCGAGGATTAACTGAACGAGAGCAGCGCGTGGCATGCAGTAGACCATTGCGTTTATTACTTCACTCCTCTGCCTCGAATAGTACTGTGTGCTCTTTAACAATCTGTGACTCTTGTAAAAGGAAAAAAAAATGGTGAGGAACATGACTGATGTAAGTTCCATAAGGTGCTTAAATTATGTTTTCAAAATGATTTTTGATCTGTGTTTCTCACACAGGTAACTCTTTGAAAGTTTTGCTTTTCTTGGCCAATAGGTTTTGTTAGAAAATCTTTACAGAGGGGAAAAGCCAGCTGTACTTCAAAAGCGAAAACCTCCAGGCCTTGCCTCTGTTTGGGAGAGCCGGGCCCTCAGATTGGGGGTCTGGCGGTGTGTCCTGGTGAACAGCAGTGGGGGCCAGGGCCTGCCTTGCTCTCTGCAGCAACGTGGGGCCTGGAGCAGGGAGACCCCAAGGTGCCGAGCTGGTCGTACTCTTGGGTGGCTGGCACAAGAGGACGGGACAGTACCACGCAGTGCCATGCGGGAGGGACACGTGGCTCTGGCACTCACTTCTCCTGGGCTACTGGCCAAGGTTCAGGGTAGAGGAAGCTGGCAGTGGGGAAATTCATCCTGCTCCTCTGACCATCACCTCCCCTCCCCCAGTTTCGAGGCCCAGACCTGAGCCCATGCTCCCCGCCCGGCTACTGGCCCCAGTTATCCTCTGGCAGGACTCAGGCCAGCCTTGGTGCCGGCTCCCTGCAGGTCGACCTGGCCCCGACTCATGATCATTTCCCTCCTTGGATTGGTCTCCTTCCGTCCCCTTCCTCCTGATACATTGTGCCGTTTCATTAGGATTTCCCAACTCTGAATTCCTGTGACGTGGCCCGCACATGCCATTCCGCACGAAGTCTAGTCGGATTTCACCCTATTTATAGACAGATGCAGCCGTTCAGACCTCGCGCCATGTCTGCTGGCTGCCGGCCACAGTGGAGTTCCTTTTCCCTTTTTTCTTTATTCTCTAAAGTTCACAGATAATCATTCTCACAAGCAAGATGCAAATATATTCTCACTGGGAAAGAGTTTAAAAATAGGGAAATATAGGAAAAATACGTAGAGTAAAATATTTAGGATCAACTTCATTTAATTGTGACTATGAACTGTTTGGTAGGTTTCATTTTAGTCTTTTTTATATGCATGTATATACAATTTGTTTTATCGGTGTAAATATAAATACAACTATATATATGTGCGGGCAGTGAAGAGTTTCACCTTGCCCGGAAGGAAGTCTGGCCTTTGCCCTCTACTCCTGGGAGGTGATGCTTGTTTGCCTGGGCTTTGCCTAGTCAGATGGTAGCAATGTGATTTCAGCTGGGCTGACCACACCAGAAAGACCGACAGTGTGATTTAGGGTGGGGGCTTCGGGTCATGCAGTACCGGTTGACCTGGAGACTAGATCAACCATGTGGGCAACCCATCCATCCATCCATCCATCTGTCCATCCATCCATCCATCCATCCATCCATCCGTCCATCCATCCATCCATCCACCCGTCCATCCATCATGCCTGCACCATGGAACCCCAGTAAACACTCTGAACCCGAGGCTCAGGCGATCTTCCCTGTTTGGCGATGCTCTGTGCGCATCGTCACATACAGAAGCCCGGAGAGTGACATGTCCCTGACTCCATAGGGGGAGGACAATGGGAGCGCCACCCTTGGCACTTCTCCTGCACACTGTCCCGTGAGCTTCTTTTCTTGTTTGATTTTCATTTGAACACTTTCCCTGCAATAAACCACACTGTGAGTACGACAGCTTTCAGAGGGTTCCATGAGTTCTTCTAGCAAATTATTGAACCCGAGGGTTTTGGGAATCTCCTTTAACATACAGTGTCAGAGGTGAAGGTGGTCTTGGGAACAGTACCCTCTAACTATAGTTAGCCTAAACTCATCACTGTGTATGAATTTACAAATGCGTGTGTGTTTGTGTTCAGATTACTTAACAAGGAATTCTATTCATGGTCCTGGGGGTTGAGTTTTACCTTTCATACACTTGGAGACCTTCTTTAAGCCCGTTGTCCCTCAGTTTCCTCATGTGCAAAGTGAGGTTAATAACAGCACCTGCATCCATAGGGTTGTTTTGAGAAGTAAACGGATGGATATTGTAAAGCTCTTAGGACGGTGCCTGCTATGGGGTTAGGGCGACAGAAGTGATGACAATGGTTTCCATAGCAAGCCATTGAAGTCTAGCTTATTGCTTTTAATAGCTGTAGGGACATCACCTCTATTAGTTACCTCTGGGTTTCCCACAAAGAGAGGAGTAATTTGGGGACCAAAATGCTTTGTGGAAAATGACTCTTGTTTAGTCAGCCAGTTTAGAACAAGTATTTATCTAGTGCTATCTAATGATGTATCTAGAAAACATTACTTTGGCCCATGCTATGTGCAGAGGCCTTGTTCTGATAACTGTGAGGTTATAAAAGTGTGTATTGAGAGAGGCGAAAAGGAGTTGGTAATAACCATCCATTTGAATACCTAATACTTGTCATTTGTTGTTAATATGTCACTTAATCCTCACACCAACCCTAGGTGGAAAATCTTATGACCCCATTTTCCAGAAGAGAAAACAGAGTCTTCAGGAACTTGCAAGTTGCCATGCCTGGAATGCGCTGAAGGTAGAATTTAAGCCAAGGTATGTGTTGTTTCAAAGCCTGTTCATTCTGAGCTGCGTTTCACTGCTGGGCGAGACCGTGGACCTTGTCTTAAAAGAACTTATTGTCTCTGGAGGGGTAGGGGTGGGAAGGATGGTTAAGGAAAGCTCAGATTCATAAGCATTTCTCCATTTACAAAATTTCTTTGCACCTCAGTGTGTCATAGGAATTTTCAGAACAACTCAGACATAAGCAAACATTATAATTCCCATTTACAGATGAGAAAACTGAGGCTCAAAGAAGCTACGCATCTAGCCAGGGTGAAAATCTAGTACCGGGCAGGACTGGGCGTTGAGTCTGCATCGCTGCCATGAGCGGGTGTAACACTGTGGGAGACCTTCCCTCTGAAGGGGAGGTCCCAGCTCCTGCGGGCGGGAGAGGCAGGACTCGCGCTCTTGCCCCACCCCCGACGCGTCTCCACCAAACCCTGGAAGGCTGTTTGCAGATTCTTTGACTCTCAGCTATTTCTCTTGAGGCTTATGGCCCACGTCACTGGGACTGCAAACACACTCCTTTGGGCTTTTATGGAGCATTCCAAACTGGAACCTAAATTAAAAACAAAAGGCTTAATTTGTTTCCTTAGCATCTTTATCTGCAAGCAAATAAATGGCCGCCTCTTGAGGGTTTTCTTCATTTTTCCAGGCACGAGTCATTGTCAGATCTGTGCTTCCTCCAAGACACAGTCAAAAACTAGTGAAAATTTAATCTCCGCTGGG
>NW_012134636.1:553325-556027 GCF_000956105.1 Propithecus coquereli | reverse complement strand
AACAACCATAAACTGCGGTTAAGATTCAAAGACCAGTAGTATCTGAGGTTCTGCAAAGTGCACTGAAGCGGGCAGATTTTAGAGAGTGGGTCAGAATTTCAAAGAAGGACAAAGCACCCACTAAGTTTCCAATTCTGTTTTGTTTTCTTAGAGAGAGGGTCTCACTCTGTTGCCTGGGCTGGAGTGCAGTGGCATAATCACAGCTTGCTACAACCTCAAACTCCTGGGCTCAAGTGATCCTCCTGCCACAGCCTCCCGAGTAGCTGGGACTACAGGTTTGCCCCACAACACCTGGCTAATTTTTAAAATTTTTTGTAGAGATGGGGTCTTGCTATGTTGTCCAGGATGGTCTTGAACTCCTGGCCTCAAACAGTCTTCCCCCTTTGGCTGCCCAGAATGCTGGGATTATAGGCATGAGCCACTGCGCCTGGCCAGTTTCCAGTTTTTGTGGCTTTTGTTTGAAGGCAGGATGCAGTCATGGTGAGATGAACAGTAGGCAAAACTCCAATAGAAATCCCACCATATTTCTGTCCTGGGAACCAGAGCTGCATTCTGTGGGCCTTCCGGAGCCACTGGACAGTGAGGGTGGAGAAGTGGACGGGAGAGCTGGAGAAGAGGAACCCCCAAATTCCTCATATTCTCCCACATGCCTGTGGCTGGACATTGAAAATTCCTTATTCAGGGCAGATGAAAGCACCTTCTAGGGAAGGTTAAATAGAATGAACTGTATTTGTATCTATTGGCAGCAAACAATTGAAAATGAAATTTTAAAAAATTACATCATCAACAACTTGGGAATAAATTCATCCAAAGGTGTCCAAGACCTCTACAATGGAAGATATCTACAAGAAGAAAAATGAAAGAAGACCTAAATAAACGGAGCCGTATGTCACACTCACGGACCAGAAGACTCAATGTTGTTGAGATGTTTGGTTCTTCCGAAATCGATCAGTTGACGCTACACGATCCCAGTCAAAACTGCAGCAGGCTGTTTGGTAGAAATTGAGCTGATTCTAAAGTTTATGTGGAAATGCAAATGACCTGGAATCAACTAAGTCGATTTTGAGAAAGAACAAAGTTAGAAGACCCTCTGATCTCAAGATGCGCGATGAAGCTGTAGCAATCTAGAAAGCGTGGGGTATTGGTGAAGAGAAGACACGCAGGCCCGCAAAGCAGGGCAGAGAGCCTGAAATAGACATAAACAGACAGACAACTGATTTTCAACAAAGGTGCCAAAGCACTTCAACGGGGGAAGAACAGTCTTTGTGTTTTGTTGGTGAAAGCAGGTCACTGGCTAGTCTAGAGTCAAGGGGCTGGGAAGTAGACTCCACCTCTTGATGGGAGGGGCAGCAAACTCACATTTTATGGCTCATGGAGACCGGGGCACAGGAAGAACTGAGTCTGTTTTGGACTCTGCCACCCAGGCAACCTGGATGAGCCTGGGGCCACTCATCGCATCACTCTGCTTGTCCACCCTGGTCTCAGCTCAAAGTCCTCCTCCTCTGAGAAGCCTTCTCGGATCACTCTACCCAAGGTGACCCACAATCACTGTATATTACGCTGTCGCGTCCAATTCCTTTCTAGCTCTTCTACAATCTTGGTCATTTGTTTCTTCACTTGTTCACTGTCTGTCTTCTGCATTAGAATGTAATTGCAATTCAATAAGGCTTTGCAGGAAATGAAAAGAAAAGAGGCCATGAAGGGCCAGAACGTCCCAGTGAGAAATTTGGACATTATGTTGCAGAGAAACCAAGAATCCTAAGTTCCGAGCAAGGGCTAGACCTGGTGGAATCGGTATTTGATAACAAGGTCCCTGTGGCAAGGGCCCTGGAGCAGAGTCCTCGGGCCCCCGCAGTAGGAGCTGGTGTGAAGGGAGGAGGGAGGACAGGGACAGAGTGGAAGTCCTCTGGAGACCACTGTCACAGCCTGCGTGAGTGGACAGCCTGGCTCAGAGCACGGCGGGAATGGGAGGGAGGTGCCTGGAGGCGGGTGTGGTTGCACCTCCTGATTTTTCAACAAAGTATGGCCATTTAGATGTTCTGTGTAGACTCTTACAAGTTTTCACTGCTGGCAACTAATGAAAATGTTTAAAATATGTTGCGGGGAGAGCTGTGGCTTGAGTCCCACGAGACAGCTTTGCAAAGCTGCGGCCTCTCTGATGGGCATACTAGAATCATGACTTCGCAGGTGTTCACTGTGCCTTGACTTGAACGCCTGGAATCCAGGGCATTGCTCTGAGTGGCTCTTGTGTGCGGCCCCCGGCACAGCAGCCAGGAGGCGCGATCAGGAGGCGCGGAGGGAGGGCAAGGAGCGACGGGGAGCTGTGAGCCCCGTGGGGAGGTGAGGCCCAGCTCCCGGTCCGCACTTGCAGGAAACTTGGCTTCTAATGCACGACGAACGGCCAGGGTGCAGCTCTGCCTCTGTATAGCTCGGCGGGCTTGAGCAAGCCACTTCCTTGCTTCTCTGAGCCCTGGTTTCCTCCCCCGCGAATTAAGAATAATAATCCACACTTTTCAGAGCTGGTTGGTGGAGAAAACAAAAAAAATGTAGTTGCTTATGTGGTGATAACTGTATTACCACATACAGTTCTATGCCCTTTGCCTAAACGAGTTCACTTAATATTCACAGAAATTTTTTGAGGTTGTTATTATGTTTTCCTGTTTCATATGGGCAAACTGAGGCCCAGAGAGGTTAAATAACTC
>NW_012134636.1:550840-553275 GCF_000956105.1 Propithecus coquereli | reverse complement strand
AGAGAAGAAACTTCAGGTAATAATTTCTTTCTGTAGATTTTAAAAGTATTTTTTATCATAGTAAAATATATGCAGCATAAAATTTTCTATTCGTACCATTTCTAAGTGTGCAGTTCGGTGGACATTTGCGTCCGGCAACCGTCACCACCATCCATTTGCATAGTTTTTCAACATCCTAAACCAGAAACTCTGTGGCCTTCCCACGGCCCGTGCTAACCTCTCTTTGACTTCCTGTCTCTGTGAATTCGACTACTTCAGGCGCTTTGTATTAGTGGAATCACATGGTATTTGTTCTGTTGTGTCTGGCTTATTCCCTTCGCTTACGGTTTTCGGAGTTCATCCGGGTTGAAGCACGCGACGGGCCAAACTGTGGCCTGCCCCCCTTGTCACGCTCATGTGGTGAAGTCCCAGCCCTAGCACCTCAGGGTGCACTGTTTGGAGGTAGAGTCTTTACAGCGGGAATTAAGTTAAGGTGAAGTCGTCAGGGTGGGGCTCGATCCTCTATGACTAGTGCCCTTCTCAGAAAGGAAATTTTGACACAGACATGCAAAGGGAAGAATGGCACAGGGAGAAGACAGCCGTCTAGAAGCCAAAAGCAGAGGAGCAGCCCTACCAACAACGTCACTTCAGACGTGGAACCTCCAGAATTGTGAGAGAATCAACTTGTGTTGTTTAAGCCGCTCAGCCTGTGGTACTTTGTCACGACAGGCCTCGCAAACCTAGCATGTATCAGAATTTCATTCCTTTTTAAAACTGGATAATATTCCATTGTCTGTGTTTACCGCATTTGTTCATCCATTCATCTGGTGGTTTCCACCAATTGACTGTTATTAATGCTGCTGTGAACATGGCTGCCAAGTATCCGCTGGAGTCTCTGCTTTCAGTTATCTTGGGTATGCACCCAGAAGTGAAATTGCCAGATCTTATGGTAATTCTATGTTTAACTTTTTGAGGAAAGGCAAGGGTGTTCTTCCCTCACACAACAACCATAAACTGCGGTTAAGATTCAAAGACCAGTAGTATCTGAGGTTCTGCAAAGTGCACTGAAGCGGGCAGATTTTAGAGAGTGGGTCAGAATTTCAAAGAAGGACAAAGCACCCACTAAGTTTCCAATTCTGTTTTGTTTTCTTAGAGAGAGGGTCTCACTCTGTTGCCTGGGCTGGAGTGCAGTGGCATAATCACAGCTTGCTACAACCTCAAACTCCTGGGCTCAAGTGATCCTCCTGCCACAGCCTCCCGAGTAGCTGGGACTACAGGTTTGCCCCACAACACCTGGCTAATTTTTAAAATTTTTTGTAGAGATGGGGTCTTGCTATGTTGTCCAGGATGGTCTTGAACTCCTGGCCTCAAACAGTCTTCCCCCTTTGGCTGCCCAGAATGCTGGGATTATAGGCATGAGCCACTGCGCCTGGCCAGTTTCCAGTTTTTGTGGCTTTTGTTTGAAGGCAGGATGCAGTCATGGTGAGATGAACAGTAGGCAAAACTCCAATAGAAATCCCACCATATTTCTGTCCTGGGAACCAGAGCTGCATTCTGTGGGCCTTCCGGAGCCACTGGACAGTGAGGGTGGAGAAGTGGACGGGAGAGCTGGAGAAGAGGAACCCCCAAATTCCTCATATTCTCCCACATGCCTGTGGCTGGACATTGAAAATTCCTTATTCAGGGCAGATGAAAGCACCTTCTAGGGAAGGTTAAATAGAATGAACTGTATTTGTATCTATTGGCAGCAAACAATTGAAAATGAAATTTTAAAAAATTACATCATCAACAACTTGGGAATAAATTCATCCAAAGGTGTCCAAGACCTCTACAATGGAAGATATCTACAAGAAGAAAAATGAAAGAAGACCTAAATAAACGGAGCCGTATGTCACACTCACGGACCAGAAGACTCAATGTTGTTGAGATGTTTGGTTCTTCCGAAATCGATCAGTTGACGCTACACGATCCCAGTCAAAACTGCAGCAGGCTGTTTGGTAGAAATTGAGCTGATTCTAAAGTTTATGTGGAAATGCAAATGACCTGGAATCAACTAAGTCGATTTTGAGAAAGAACAAAGTTAGAAGACCCTCTGATCTCAAGATGCGCGATGAAGCTGTAGCAATCTAGAAAGCGTGGGGTATTGGTGAAGAGAAGACACGCAGGCCCGCAAAGCAGGGCAGAGAGCCTGAAATAGACATAAACAGACAGACAACTGATTTTCAACAAAGGTGCCAAAGCACTTCAACGGGGGAAGAACAGTCTTTGTGTTTTGTTGGTGAAAGCAGGTCACTGGCTAGTCTAGAGTCAAGGGGCTGGGAAGTAGACTCCACCTCTTGATGGGAGGGGCAGCAAACTCACATTTTATGGCTCATGGAGACCGGGGCACAGGAAGAACTGAGTCTGTTTTGGACTCTGCCACCCAGGCAACCTGGATGAGCCTGGGGCCACTCATC